>NC_035436.2:86718473-86900036 GCF_002127325.2 Helianthus annuus
GTAACATTTGAACACTATCAATTATTTTCATACAAACTCATTAAACATGAATGATGCCGATTCCTGATCCATGATATAAACTTGGGATCTCCGGCGTAGTCCTAAGACTTTATGGAAAACAAACTTCCATCCAAGTCTTCTCAGACTTGATGGTTTTTAATTCTTGCGCAGTGGGGTTGTAAGTTGCCTTTTTAGTAGCATAAAAATCTTTAACCCCCTTCGCTTTCCCATTTAGCATTTTTCCAAAAATCTTTTTAACACTCCCGTTGAATGTTTTCTCGACATCAAATTCATTTTTCTCTTTGTAAAACTGATTCGAGATTTCAATTTTACCAACTTTCTTTTTAACCTCCTCAAATTTCAGTGATGGAAACTCATCATCATTCACTGAAATTTTCATCTCAACTTGTGGCTCTTCTGGCTTTGTGGAACCAGATTCATCGCCGACTTTCTCACTAACCTTTTTAACAACCCACACTTGGTTGTCATTCTCTTTCTTTTTGTAAAAATTCTTTTTAGAACACTCACCAACCTCATACGTTGAATTTTCAAAAATTTTAAGTTTGTCGGTTGGTGGTTCAACATCAACAACCTTTTCTTTCAATTTCTGAGAAACTCCCTGTTTTGTTTTTGCGTTTTTCTGACAGTTCCATGCAATGTGACCAACTTCATTGCATCTGTAACAGGTTCGAGTTTCCTTTAGATACGACACTTCAGTTCTATTCTTCTTCTTTTCAGCAAGAAACTCCTGGTTTGACTGTCCCCAGAACGGTTTCTTCTGCTCCTCCTCAGCACTTCCACCTGAAACAAATTCTGTTTTTGTTTTAGAATTATTCACATTTTTATGATTTTCTGGTGGAATAAAACCAAGTCCGTTCTTTTTGTAGCTACGATTTTGGTTTGGTTTCTTTTGAGAACCCGAACCAGAATTGTAACCCTTTTTCTTATTTAGACGTTGTTGAACTCTTGAAGTGTACTTTTTAGGTTTTCTAGTAAGATTTAAATCTTTTATTTCAGAAATATTAATTTCTGTCATTTTGAAAACCTTTTTGATCATATCAAAACGAAGACTTCTTATTGGAAACTCTTTGTCAGAGTATAATATGTCCGAATCATTTAAAGTGTATGCGACTTCAAATGTTTCATCATCCAAATTTGCTTTTGATAACAAAAATTCTTTGCTATAAGACCGTTTAACCGACGACTTTTGACTGTTGACTGACGAATTTGACCCTCCAGACTCAGACTTTGACTCGGACTCCTCATCAGTATCCAACACCTGATCAACCACCTTTTTTATTAACTCAGACTCATGATCAGTGTCAGACGAGGTAAATGTGACGTCAATGTTTTCTGGTAATTCATCAGTTGTGTCGGTTTTTAGCTTTATATTGACAGCTTTTTCAAGTTGCTCCTCGTTTGGTTTTCTAGGAGAATACCCTTCCCAAATCGGAGGCGGACACTTGTTATAGCTAGCAGTCAGTTTCTTACCACTATCTTTCTTTTTCTTCGGCTTCTCGTCTTGAAAAGCTTCCATACCTGCAACAGTTGGGTAAATACGATCAATGAGATAATCAGAACTAGAATAACTTTGTAATAAACGTCTAATTCTCTCATTCTCGATCTTTTCTGTCTCCAACTCTTGCTTCCACTTAGCACTTTCTTCGATGTAAAAATTTATTGCTTTCTGCTTTGACATCATGACAACATTCATCATCGTCAGTGCTTGTTCTCTTTCTGAATTTGTCTTTTGGAGACCAGTTACTGTTTTGTTCAAGACATCATAAGATTCTTTCACATAATTGAGGTTGAACAACAACTGCTCTTTCTTCTTCTCATATTCAGCTATTATCTCATCTTTTGCTGCACATTCCTTGCATGCTTCCAAACAGTTCGTGCAAGGCTTGATGACTTCAATAATCTTTTCTACTTCGATTGTTTTCACTACTTCAACCACTTTTTCTTCTTCTTTCACCTTTTCTTCTACCTTCACTTGCTCACTCTTAACATTCTTCTCAGCAATACTTTCAACACTCTCGTTCTGAACAACATCTCCAGTATTCATTTGTTGTTGTTCTTTAGCAGCTCGTTTCTCCTTTAGTTTCTTCATGCGATCTTCAAAATAGAAATGAAAACTTTCAGGAGAAAGATGAGTTTTAGCAATATTGATATGTTTCTCTTCCTCATCATCACTGCTACTATCAACTGGTGACTGATCAAACTGTACAGATTTTTCAGAATCAGCATCTGATAAACCAGAATCTGACGGTGTTTGATCAAATACAATGTGACAACTCGTATTTCAAACTTCTATTTGTGTGCTTTGATGTAACTTGTTTGGATTATACGTGTCTAGTTGACGTGTTTGTTGGTAATGGAATATTATGTTTTGTTATGCTATGTGTTACGTAATTGCATATAAATATTATAAGCTCGGTTGCACAACACTTGTTCGACCACACAAACCTTTGGGCCGAACACACCTCTCTCGGCTCACTATGCTTGGACTCGGCCCACCCCTCTAAACTGGATATATGTTCACGCATACCCACATCTTTGGGGTCTTTTACTTTTCTCACAATTTGTAATCAAGAGCACACCCACAAAAACCCTAGAACTCTCTCTCTTGTTCGACGGCATCACCTCTCACCCGAAGCCCTTTCTCTCGACCAAGTTTGTCACATCACACGACTCGGTTAGTGTTACAACTTTGTTAATTGACATGATTTCGATTTCTATATGACAACTAGGGTTTCATGCTAGTAATGCTTATTGATGATATTATGTATTCGGTTTAGAGCTAAGTGATATGTGATGATGTTTTTATAAATCGGATTTGCATGATTTAGAACCGAATGGATATGTATAATCGGCTGCTACATGTATGAGTATGATCATTACTAAATTAATCAAGTTAGAGTGGCTAGGGTTGCATGATAGTCCTTAAACCCATTAATCATATGATCTGATTGCATGTCCCTTACGATAATGATTTACTGTTCATGGATTGATGATGATTGCGATGATATGAACGTGTTTGAATGTGAATAATTGTGATTTGGTCTGATTGTGAAACTGCCAAAACTGTTAGCAATTGTTACGGAAATCATGAGCTGCAATTAAGGAAATCAGTTACAATCTGCTAGTCTCGACACGGATTGCGAGTCGAGAACGCATAGTCTCGACTCGAGACCACATCACCGACACAACCAGCACAACCCGAGACCACGGTTGCGGGTCAGGTTGCGACTCGAGACCGTGTAGTCTCGACAAGTACATGATAACTCGAGACCTCATTGGTTGCGACTCGAGACCTTGAGGCCAGCACAACTCGAGACCGCCTAGTCTCGACTCGAGATCTCTAGTCTCGACTCGAGACCATAAATTCATGCACACTGTTTTGGACTTTGCACACTGTTACGAGCCCAACCATTTGGGCCGCATACTTGGACTTGTTTACGTGACTGTTCTGTTGATGAACTGCCTTAATTATACGTGCATGCTATGATTGTTACTTGTGTACAATACGTGTAGAACATACGTGCACCACTTGAATGCAAACCTAACTTGTATGGTAACCCTGTTAGGACGTGGTTGACCACTCTTAGTTCAAGAAACCTTTTGTGTATCTGCCGAGCAAACCAAGGTGAGTTCACACAGCTAAGGCATGGGGTTCCCAGGGTGGGAATGGGATTAGATGATTTACTTGTACTTACCTAGCTAATGGAACTTAATGATATGGTCCTCGGGTGAGGAAGGGTTATTGATAAGATACGACTAGACTAGTGATACTAATAGAACTGATCTTCGCACACACGCCGGGGTTGGCTGCGATAATATGACTAATCTTCGCACACATGCCTAGGATGGCTGCGAACCATACACTAAACTTCGCACACATGCCGGGTGGCTGCGATACAAATATACCTAGTCTAGAATACTTGGGAAAACTTCCCCTAATCTTCGCATACATGCCTAGATGGCCGCGATGCAAAATAATACGATACATGATCTAATGAACGAACATAACGCTACTCATACGATTACAATTACTGAACTATCAACTGTGAACTCGCTCAACTAGTTGTTGACTCTCTGCTGCATGCCTTGCAGGACCTTAGGTACTTATGGAGCTTGCACAGGGAGGAGCAGGTCGTTGTGGGACATGGATTGTGGATGCCATGTTAAACGTTTAAACATTTGAAACTTATGATTTACTTTGGGTTTACATACTTATGCTTCCGCTACTCAAATTATGTTTTGTTAAACATCAGTTATATTGTGATGGGTCGAATTGATTACTTTTTAATTTCTATGTTCAATATGATTGGTGGCTTGATCCTGGTCATGTCACGCCTCCAAGCGGTGGTACTCCGCGTGTGGATTTTGGGGGTGTGACAGATTGGTATCAGAGCCATTGGTTATAGAGAACTCGGTTTTAATAAGGGAAAAACGTTTTTATTAAAACCAGACTATAACCAGAACAGTGCTCTCAACGATCCACAACGACGCTTCGCTCCACGTGCAAGACTCAACATCCTAGGTAATATGGTTTATGTTTATTACCTGCTTGCTAGAATTACATAGAACTTTGCTCGTAGTATGCTTGGATACACATAACTACTATTGCTTGAGAACACTTGTGTGCTTACTCTCTTCTGTCATCGCACTTTTCGCGAACCTCTCTCTTACCTATGTTATCTTTGCTATGAAGATCATGTCTGGACGCGTTAACATGACTCAAGCCCAGTTGACGGCTCTCATTAACGAACAAGTTGCTGCGGCACTTGCAGCCGCACAAGCAGGAGGTATATCCTGTAGTCATAACTCACACTAGGATCTTTAGATCCTACACTCCTAAACCAACTCTTGTGTTTAACTCTGTCCTATTCGTACACAATAGGTCAACCCGCACAACAACCTGTTTGCACTTTCAAGAACTTTATGGACTGTCGTCCAAGCACCTTTAGTGGCACAGAAGGAGCAGTGGGACTCCTCCATTGGTTTGAAAAGCTCGAGTCGGTATTCGAGATGTGTGAATGCCCTGAGGCTCGCAAGGTCAAGTACGCCACTGGCACGTTAGAAGGAATTGCGCTAACTTGGTGGAACGCGCAAGTTCAACTCCTAGGGTTGGCAGCTGCTAACGCCACCCCTTGGAACGAGTTCAAGGAACTGATCAAAAGAGAATACTGCTCACGAGACGACATCCACAAGTTAGAAGTGGAGTTTTTCAATCTTAAGATGACGGGGTCGGAGATCGAGGCCTACACCAAGCGGTCGAATGAGCTGGCCGTTCTGTGCCCAACTATGGTGGACCCACCTATCAGGCGTATCGAGCTATATCTAAAGGGGATAGCACCGGAAATTCAAAGCCATGTGACATCGGCTAATCATAACAACATCCAGGATGTTCAACGCCTAGCTCATCGTCTCACTGATCAGGTAGTGGAGCAGGACAAACTACCGAAACGTATCAGCGCTACTACTGCTACCACTCCAGCTGCTACTTCTGCTACACCCAGCGACAACAAAAGAAAGTGGGATGGGGATTCCAGTAAAGGTTTAGTCTCAGCTCAGTCTCAAGCACAACAGCGCAAGTTAAACGACTACCAGAGTCTGGGTCAACAATCTTCTGGTGGTCAGGGGCAGGGTGGATATCGGGGAATCCACCCATTGTGTAATAGGTGGAGCAGACACCACAGTGGACGGTGTCGTAAGGAACGATGTCAGAGATGTCTCAAGTTAGGGCATGAAGCTAAAGACTGCAGGAGTTCACGACCTGCGAATCAGAATCAGCAACTCCCACCACCAGCTCCACAGAACCAGCAACAGCAGCCACAGCGAGGAAACCAGGGGTGTTTCCAGTGTGGGGCTGAAGGTCATTTCAAACGTGATTGCCCCCAATTGAACCAGAACCAGAATCGCAACAACAATCACCAGGGCAATGGGAACAACAACAATGGGGGAAACAACAACAACAATGGCAACGAAGCTTGAGGTCGTGCTTTCGTGCTAGGTCAGGGCGACGCAAGGAATGATCCCAATGTGGTTATGGGTAAGTTTCTTCTCGACGATATTTATGTTACTGTTTTGTTTGATTCGGGTGCGGATACAAGTTATATATCTTTGAAAGTGAGTAAATTGTTAAAACGTGCACCAACACTCTTAACCACCAAACATGTAGTAGAATTAGCTAATGGTAAGAGTCTAGAAGCCACGCATGTAGTCAGGGGTTGTAATACTGTTTTAGCCAGTCAAGCGTTCTCCATCGATCTTATTCCCATAGTCTTGGGAAGCTTCGATATCGTCATTGGGATGGATTGGTTATCCCAACACCAGGCGGAAATCTTATACAAGGAGAAGATAGTTCGCATTCCCCGTTCGGGTAAGCAACCTCTCGAAGTTCAAGGCGACAAGAGTGGTGCTGTGGTTGGCATCATCTCTTTCTTGAAGGCTCAGAAATGTTTACGGAAGGGTCACACCGCTATTTTGGCACTCGTTACTGATGCATCAGCGAAGGAAAAGAGATTAGAGGACATTCCAGTTGTACGCGACTTCCCTCAGGTGTTTCCTGAAGATTTACCAGGTCTACCGCCTCATCGTCAGGTCGAATTTCAAATCGAGCTCGCTCCAGGAGCAGCACCCATAGCTCGAGCACCGTATCGTTTAGCTCCAACTGAACTGGAAGAACTGTCAAAGTAGCTACAAGAGCTCTTGGAAAAGGGCTTTATTCGTCCTAGCTCTTCACCTTGGGGAGCTCCAGTATTATTTGTGAAGAAGAAGGACGGTACATTCAGGATGTGCATAGACTACTGGGAACTCAACAAGGTGACGGTGAAGAACCGTTATCCTCTTCCGCGTATAGACGATGTTAGTGCACTTACGTCTGTCGACTACGTCTTCCATCATGTCTTAGTATTGGATAGATCAGTCATGACAAAATAACCTAGAAACACTAGATTGTAAAGGTTCGCTTATGTATATAGGTCTAGGTTCGCTCATGAGTACATATCTAGTATAGGTTCGCTTATGTGACTGCTTGTCAGGTTCGCTTATATGGTTGAGTGCAGGTTCGCTTATATGGTCTTGACCATATAAGCGGATCTTCTTCCCTATATATAGTTGGTTACTTCAAGCGAACCATAACACATAGTTTACAGTGTTTTTCTTCCGACAAGCCACGAAGTGCTGTCGAAGTGCTGTTTGAACGTGTAATCGAGTTATTGATCAATAAAGCAGCAAGTTTAAAGTGAATCCAGCTAGAATAGCACCAAATCATTAGTTTCCGCCTCTTGATTTGGATAGGAATTTCTCTGATCGACTCAAATAGGGCCGAACGCGATCCTACAAGTGGTATCAGAGCTCAGGAGGAGGAGTTCTTGCCATTTTAGCTACATTTCATCTATTTTTCTACACTTTCTTCATATTTTTATTTTTTTTCACGGTAAAACCGGCTCAAAATCACACACTGCACTCGGAATTATGAATTAGTAAATCCTTGAAATTTTCAGATCTAAAATCGACCTAGAACGTAGGATTTTAGGTGATTCGCTCATACGTGCATGCTCAAACAGTGACATCAGCATTGAGATTCGCTCCAAATGTCATATTTTGGGTAGGTTCGCTCCAAATTACCGGATAAGTTCCCTCCAAATCAGATCCGTTCCATTGAGTTGATAGGTTCGCTCGATAGCTTCGCTCCAAATTATTTGATAGGTTCGCTTCAACAGTAGATTCGCTCCAAAGTACCTCACAGGTTCGCTCAAGAGTGTCGCTCGACTGGTCCACTTATCTGGTCAACTCATTGGTCCGCTCATATTGTCAGCGTATTTGGTTCGCTCTTTGGTCCAATCATCTGGTCCACTCATCTGTTTATGTGGTTCGTTTATTAGAACATATTTGGTTCGCTCCAAGTGACAACTTAGTAGTTTAAGACTTGGTTGATTCGCTTATTTGGACAGTTGTAGTCTCGCTCATTGTGACAGATTAGCTTTTGTGAACACTTTTTCCTAAGCTTGGAAAGTTATGTAATTTTCTAAAATCTGAACAATGGACAACGAATTTTATAATGCTTTTGCAACCCCGATTTCAATGACTCAAAGTGCTTTGATTGAAAATGAAACCGGAACGTCTCAGAAACTGCCTAAACTCATGGATATTGATGATTATAACGTGTGGTCTGAATGTTTTGGAAATTGGGTCGAGGCTTATCATCTTGATGCGTGGGAACACACTGAGGAACAATATGTTAGGCCCACAAAAAACAACGTTGCAAATGGTGCTCCGTTAACACTTAGAGAGATGAGTACTGAAGATAAAAAGAAATATCGAGATGAGAAATTGATGGTGAGTCTGCTTCAGCAAGCGATAAAAGAAGATATCTTGATACTGCTTCAACATGATGGAACTGCATATTCAATTTGGACAGAATTGGAAGCAAAGTTTACGGGAAGTGATGATATGCTCAAGAATAAGATGTCTCTCATGAAGAAAGAATTTGATTTATTCCGGGGATTGAAAAATGAAAGTACCAAGCAGATAATTGATAGATATTGTAACTTGGTGAGAAACATGTCAAAACTTGGAGTTAAGAAAGATACTAATGAATTAATTGAAAAACTTGCAGATGCACTTCCACATGAAACATGGGGAACGTTTCTGATGATGCTGAGATCCAATCGAAAAGATTACAAGAATATGACACTGGGAGATTTCATCAAGCACCTGGAAGCTCAAGAGATGGAGCAGAGGAAAATAGCCAGGATGAAGAATTATGATGGAGAACAAGACATCAGCTTGTATTACAAAGGTGGTGTTCCTGGAACGACAAATCATTCTCCGAAAATCGAAGCTGCTTTCAGTGTTAAAGATTCTCCAGAAAAGAAGTCATCCCAAGGATCAAGCAGCAGCACAAGATTTTCATCCTTTGATCCAAACATTTCTGTAACAAAGAATGGTAGAAAACTTCAGTGCAACATTGTGCTTAGTCTTGAAAATGATCAAGATTACACTGAAGAGATTGCTAAAAATCAAATGTCTTTGTTAGGAATGGTTCTTGAGTCTTATAGTAGTTTTGTGGCTGGAAAGATTGGTAATCCAATGCTCACGAAAGAGGATTACAATCAAATTGATGCTGAGGACATGGAATTGATGGACATTAAATGGTGTATGGCTAGCGTGCTGAGACGAGCTGAAAAGTTTAAACAAATTACGGGAAGAGATGATTTCCGTGATGCAAATGTTTCAACATTAGGCTTTGATAAATCTAAAGTTACGTGTTTTCGTTGCAGGGAAAAGGGGCATTTCAAGAGGGAGTGCAAAAATCGTGAAGCTACCGGAGCCCAAAATCCTTTTGGTAACAACGATTATCACAAAAAGGCGATTTATCACCAAGTCACACCACCAGCACAGCATCAGGCACAAACTGCTCACGGAAGAGATGTGATTGATGGTTCAAAAAGAGCATGTCTAGGCAAATATGAAAATTTTACATGGGATAAGTATCTTCCAACAAACAGCAAAGTGTGTCTAGCAGAACAAGATGATGAAAAATTGGCTGAAGGCTTCAATTGGGATGATTTTTGCCCAGATAAAGATCTCATGGCCAAAGAGATGTCCAAAAACACTTTAAATGCTTTCTTTGCTAATGCTTATGATTTGAAATGTGCAGAACGAAATAGGAAAGTCATGGAAGCTGCTGAAGCAAGACGAAGAAAGCTTGAAGAAGAGGAAGAAGAGGAAGAGCGATTAAAAGCTGAAGCTAAAGCTGAGAAAAAGAGAAGAGCTGAATTCTTACAACCAAACAGGACAGTCAAAGAGGTTCTTGAATTTGAAGTTAAAGTGGATACAGAACCAAGTGAAGTTCCAGAAAAGTGCATGAATTGTGATTCTTTAATCAAGCAGAACAATGAGTTGCTGCATAACATAAACAAATTAAAAGAATCATATGATACAATGAACAGAGAAATCAACAAGTATACTGATTCGAGTGGTGAACAAGCTATGGCAATGAATACACTAAAGATTGCGTACCTGAGACAGCTTGATGATGCTAATTTTCATATTAAGAAGTGTGCAGATCTAGAGTTGGAGTTAGCAACACAACAGATAGAAACTGAGAAAGTGAAAAAGTTATTAGAAAGTTACTCATGTTCTTCTTTTGTTGTTGACAGGATTTATCCGGTTGTGGAAAATTTGAAGACGTTTGAAGAAGTGAAGACGTCTGAAGAAAGGAAATCTATGACAAAAGACGAAGAAAAAGTGAAGACTTCTGGTAAGAAATCAAGTGTGGTCCACAATAGATGTCCGCCCCCGGTCGAAAATGGATATTCACCTAGAAATCCAAATTCTGAGAGAGTCAAAAAAGCAATAAACTTAGAATGGGAGTCTGGGCCATCGGATAACTTGCCAGAAAATATTGATGTCACGTACACGTCATCAGACACTGATCATGAGTCAAAGTTGATAAAAAGTGTGGTCGATCAAGTGTTGGATAAAGAGGATAGTGAGGAATCAAATCCGGAGTCCAAACCAAAGTCAAAGTCTGTGTCTGATCCGTCAAAACCGACAAATAAAAAGGACAAACGGGTTTATGATAAAGAGTTTTTACTTTCAAAATCTAATTTGAATGATGAATCATTCAAAGTGGCTTATACTTTGAAAGATTCTGACAAACTATATTCTGATGAGAGTTTTCCAATAAGAAGTGTTAGATTTGAAATGATTCAAAAGGTTTTCAAAATCACAGAAATTAATATTTCTGAAATAAAAGATTTAAATCTTAATGGAAAACCTAAACCATACACTTCAAGAGATCAAAAAAGAATCAACAAGAAAATGGGTTACAATTGTGGTTATAGTTTCCAACAGAAACCAAACCATAATCGTAATACAAAAATAAAGGTCTTGGTTTTGTCCCACCGAAAAACTATAAAAATGAAAAAATGTATAAACCAAAAACTATGTTTGTTTCAGGGAAGACGTCAGAGGCTGAAAAAGAACAATTATTCAGAAGACAGACAAATCAGGAATTCCTTGCCAAGAAGCAAGAAGAACTGAAGAAGAATGAAGTTCCGAAGAAGATTGAGAAGAGAACTTATTTTCAGTGTAAGATTGCTGGTCATGTGGCGAAGGATTGTCCAAAGACATTCAAGCCAAAATAGGAAGTCTCTGGTAAAATGAAAGAAAAAGTTGTTGAGAAGACTGAACTGTCAACCCGGAAGTTTACTGGCTTTGAAAATTCAACTTTTGAGAAAGGAGAATGTTCAAAGAGTGCTTCAAGAAGAAAAGATAATGTGCCAAATCAAAAATGGGTTGTGAAAGGTTCAGGTAATAGTTCTGGTGAAGAATCTGATTCCATAAAATCAGAGGAGCCACGTGTTGATAAAAGGGTTGAAAAGAAAGTTCCAACTATGAACGATGAAAATTTTCCACCTTTGCGTGCTGAAAATTTTATGAAGAAAGTTGGAAAAGTTGAAATTTCAAATCAATTTTATTCTGACAAGAAGAAATTTGATGTTGAAAAAACTTTCAACTGAAATGTAAAACGTATCTTTGGACAAATGGTCAACGGTAAGGCCAAAAGCATCAAAGATTTTTATGCTTCCAAAGGACGTGTTTACAAGCCTGTTGAAAGAAAAGATGAAGAAGATGTTGTTACACCCAAGGAAGGTCAGGCTTGGGTGGATATATTTTTCAAAGAATAAAAACCTGACTTGCCGGAGATCCCTAGTTGGTAATCGTGGATCATGAATCGGCATCCTTCTAAATCTGTGTTTGAGGTTTTGCAGGACTTGCCGGAACTCCCAGGTTTGTAAGCGAGGAGTAGGAATCGGCACCTTGAGAATTCAACTAACAGATGGTAATTGGTTGCAAAACAGGTTTGAAAGGCTTAATGATTCATTCTACAAGTGGTTATATGGTTGTGGTTGTTACAAGTGGTTCAAAATGTGAACCAGGTTGTTTCTACAAGTGGTTAAATCAGGGTCATTGAATTGAACTTGAATTAACTATTATTCACAAGATTGGTAAAACAATGTAATGATTTGTACCCCAATTTTACAAGTGGTAATAACAACTAAACTTATTTTCCAGAAAAACCATTTTGATTAAAACAAACTTAAGTGTTTTGAAATCATTATGGGAAAATAGTTTGTTGTAAGGGGAGTTCTGATTGTTTAAGCCAAACGGATGGAGAATTGAAGCGATTCGATATCAATTGTCATGTTCTGTACAATTTGTTTTCAATTTTCTTTAGACGTATTTGAATTTTAGGGGGAGTAAGAAATTTTAGAAAATCCAAAAACATCAGAAAATTTGAAAAAGATAAAAACATGATAAACTGAAAAATGAGTTTTTGTTGCATAAAAGAGGAAATGATAGTACATCAATGGACTATCACAGCACGCTAAAGAATTGTAAAGTCAAAATGTGATAAACAATCTTACTGTGGATGTGTCAGTAGGTTTTCGCACATTTAGTAAATTGAAACGAGATATAAACCTAAATTCGAACTTGCTTAATTCGTGGGTAACTATTCTTGAATATATGGGTAACCCCCGAAATCTTGTTTGAAAGGTCCCGTATTCTGAGATACTAGGTCTTTATACTCAGTGATATTTGGGGTATTATCCCGGGACTTCTGATGTATGGAAATACTGACCTAGTCCCTGAATAATACTTTCTGCAAAAAGCTTTGAAACATAAGCTCGCCCTCAGCAATCTGATTAAACAATAAAATTGATAATCTTTGCTGTTGTAATAAAAGATCCTCTAAAGGGGACCCACCAAAAGTCGAAGCCGTCATCTCTCTGCGTATACGGAAGTATCGACCTGAGCTCTCACGACCCTCGCACATTACCCCTTTACAAATATCAACTGTGGTATACTCACCTGTAAGACTGAATATTGGGATCTGGATACAGGAGTATATTCAAGTGGAGTGATACACAATTAAGTTTTAGTTTCTAAAACATTAATATCGTATCTCGAATCAATTGAAGTCTGTGTGAAAACTTCAGTGGACAAACATCCTGACAATCTAGGTAAATTGTTTAGAACTTAATATGTAATCAAGCTTAATGGTGTTAGTGATATGTTTCATAACTGATATGATCCTCTTGCACGAACTCACAAAAATATTGTCTGTAAATATTTCGTTTCTGCATTTACTTTTATTAAAAAAAATTCAAAAAGATTTTTGGTGTGTTTTAGCATAAATTTTGAAAAATCCAAAAAGATTTTCGATAACTGATTTTGGAAAGCTGATTTTCAAAATTCCGAGTGCTAAACATGATGAACAAATGTTTTGGGTGAAAGTGTTTGAAGATTATTGAAATGAAGATGAGAAAAGCTTTTGCTATAAAACGTTATTCCTGCATGTGGTAAATTAGTTTTGAAAAACTTATCCACAAATGGTTATCAGAAAATTTATTTTTGGGTAGAGTTTTTGCAGGTTGACAAGGTTCCGAAACCTGAATGTGATGAAGTTCCAGGTTACGATCTAAGAACCTGTGGAAATTGAGTTTCAGACTACGATCCCAGCTGTTTGAGAGGGGGAGTCTGAAGACACCGTGTCAACATTTGAGAGAGAGGAGTTTGTTGATGATGAAGAAAGAGAACGAGGATTCTTGAAATGACAGATATTTCAAAGGAAGTTTGAAGACTGATAAAGACTGTAGATTGACATTTGTGAAGACTGTAGATTGACATTTGTGAAGACTGTAGATTGACATTTGTGAAGACTCCGTCAACATCCGAGGGGGAGTTTGTTAGTGCACTTACGTCTGTCGACTACGTCTTCCATCATGTCTTAGTATTGGATAGATCAGTCATGACAAAATAACCTGGAAACACTAGATTGTAAAGGTTCGCTTATGTATATAGGTCTAGGTTCGCTCATGAGTACATATCTAGTATAGGTTCGCTTATGTGACTGCTTGTCGGGTTCGCTTATAAGCAGATCTTCTTCCCTATATATAGTTGGTTACTTCAAGCGAACCATAACACATAGTTTACGATGTTTTTCTTCCGACAAGCCACGAAGTGCTGTCGAAGTGCTGTCTGAACGTGTAATCGAGTTATTGCTCAATAAAGCAGCAAGTTTAAAGTGAATCCAGCTAGAATAGCACCAAATCATTAGTTTCCGCCTCTTGATTTGGATAGGAATTTCTCTGATCGACTCAAATAGGGCCGAACGCGATCCTACAGACGACTTATTCGACCAGTTACAAGGGTCGTGCTACTACTCCAAGATAGACTTGAGGTCGGGTTACCATCAGCTGAGAGTCCGGGATGAGGACGTCTCCAAGACAGCATTCAGAACTCGTTACGTGTAACATTTGTGCTTGTAATCATTGTGAACAGTTCAGTTATCAATAAAACAATGTTATTTTACCCCAATGTTTGTTTGGTTGTGTTTTACATTTTTCATGTTTTGACTTTTGTTCAATTTCAAACTCTACATCGCTTTCTGGAGAATTATACGCAAACTGATGCGTAAACGTACTCAGTTTAATGAGACAAATACTCCAGAACATCAACATATACTCAACATACCTTAAATAACCTTTACATAACTTAGAAATAAGTTTTGAAGGCTTTGGTATGGCAAAAACAAGTTAATTCGCTTACAGGGACTAAAGTTGACAAACTGCGAAAGTATGCCAATTCGAACTGTAAAAAACATTCCGGAACATGTCCATAAGTTAAACATACCAAAAATATCCTTTACATAGCTTAGAAATAGGCTTTGAGGGGTTTGGTATGCTAAAACAAACTTTTGGATCATTCAGGGACTAAAAGTGTCAAAAAGTGCACAAGTTTGCACTTTCGCGCATAACTTACGTTCTGAATACATCCGGACATCCAAAAATTTATGTAAGCATCCTTATGTTATGCCTTAGTGTTTTGCATGAGAAAAATCCATTCGTCGCGTCATTTGGATCGTCTTTCGCGCTTATGCGCATTCCGTCGTAATTAAGCGAACATCGCGATCGTACGGCCAAACGAACCAACAACCACATATTTTCGAGCATGTTTCATTTCCACAATGTTTAGGCATCATTTTAGGGCCTTAAAGTTGGCTTTACGGGCATTAGAAGTGTCGGAAATGGCTTAAATACGCATCAGGGACCAAAACTGCCATTTCTAAAAGTATGTGCAGATCAGACAGGCCCAGGCTGTGACAACTCGAACTTTAGACTTGCTTTGATGTAACGTTACGTGCTTATGAGAACTAAATTATATGATCTAATGAATGTTATGATGTTATGTGCCATATGTGTATGCATGCTTTATGAATGATTAGGTGTTCGCGAACCCAAACCGCACAACTTGAACCGATCCGCACAACACTACATTCGAGTGCACAAGCCCTTTGGGCCACACCTTGTACGCGGACCATTAGACAACCGAGTGGGCTCGGCCCACTCCCCACTCGCAAACACTAAACCCTTTGGTAAGGGTTTGATTCTTATTGTTGTTACAAAACATCACACACACAAACCCTAGAAGCTCTTGCTCTCTCTTGTTTGCTTGGAACCCGACGACACACACACCCTTACAACCGAAGATCATTCTCATCCGGATCATCCTTGTTCCTTCTCCAATTCGGTTAGTATGATTAAGTGATGTTGTTGTTGTTGTTTGTTGAGGTGTTATAGCTAGTCGACTTATATGTGTTTTGCAATAATAATCGGATTGTTGATATATGAAACGGAATGTTTGTTAATCGGCTAACACGTACGGTTATGATAATATTAATCCATTGTTATGTTCGGCTGTGATATGTTTCGGATTGCTGTAATCGGATATGATTGTTGTTGATGTTCATAAATCGGCTCATATGTTTGGTTAGGGTTCATGTATGATGTTCTTCGGTTTGATTGATGATGATCATATGATTAAGTGGTACGAATATTGTCATTGTTCATGATGTTGTGAATTAGGGTTCATACGGATTTAGTGTTAAAAATCCTGTTTAATCGATGGTTTGCTAGTTGAATAATAGGAATTGTGTTAATTGATTGAATGATAATTCTGGTAACAATTGAATGTTGTAACCGATCTGCTTGAAATCAGGAAAACTGTTACACTTGGTTGCGACACAGACTGCGAGTCGAGACCCCATGATCCCGACTCGAGACCACAACAGCATGAACCGTAACCACGGTTGCGAGTCCCGTTGCGACTCGTAACCAGACCATGATGAACCGAGATCACCATTGCGACTCGTAACCAGCTGTTGCGACTCGTAATCTCCGGTTGCGACTCGAGATCGCCGGTTGCGACTCGAGACGAGTTAATGCACGTACACTGTTTGGGCCTTCACTGTCACGGGCCCAATCAATTGGGCCCAACGATTGAATTTGTGGACTGTTTGCTATTGGACTAGTATGCGTTTACTATTTGGGCCGGGTTATGTTAGGCCAGGGTTAACACGCACAAGTATGCTCTTGACTGCTAATTGGACTGCTTATCTGTTTGGGCCGACTACTTGGACTCGTTACATGATTTGAACTGCTGATACGTTTATGTGATTGCCATGATCATACTCGATACCATACGTGATACAAACGTGCTATATACGAACCTGACTTGCATAATAACCATGATAGGACGTGGTTGACCATTTAATTGCTACCTGTACTCTTTGTGTATCTGCCGAGCAAACCAAGGTGAGTTCACACAGCCAAGGCATGGGATTCCCGGGTTGGGAATTGGGTTGGATATGTTGATATTGAAAGAGTGACTCGTACTTACGCATTCTCTAGACTATAGACCATCGTCCTCAGGTTAGTCAGGACACGTTACGTAAAGCCTACGTAACCCAGTATTTGCCATTTGTCTCCCGGGTCGGGAGGACACGTTACGTAAAGCCTACGTAACCCAATACCACCTACTGGCTTCCAGGTCGGAAGGCCACGCTGCGTAAAGCCTACGTAGCCCCCACGCGTACCATGTCCTCGGGGAAGGGCACGTCACGTAAAGCCTACGTGACCCTGTACGTTTTCCTGTTCTCGGTAAAGAAGAACACATGGTCGGAAGTTAGTCTAGTAGGTACCGTTAATGAGAAGCCCTCATTAGCCAGGATAAACATGGGAAGCCCCCACCAGTATTATGAACACAAGGTTTGGGAAGCCCCCACCTTTAGTACCCACTAGTATGGGAAGCCCCCACTAGCTATACTTATGCACTATGTTATGAACTTACTTTCTGTGAACTCGCTCAACTAGTTTGTTGATTATTTGTTGCATGCCTTGCAGGACCTTAGGTATACTTGGAGCTTGCACCAGAGGAGAAGCGGGTCGTTGTGGTCAAGAACACGTGAATGCTTATTAAACGCTTTTACATTCACACAGTGATACCTATGTTTTGGGTTTTACATTTAATGCTTCCGCTACATATACAACGTTTGGTTTTGAACATCTACTATTATTATTTGCTATGTTTGATATGATTGATGGCTTGATCCTGGTCAGTCACGCCTCCAAGCGGTGGTACTCCGCGTGTGGGATTTTAGGGGTGTGACAGATTGGTATCAGAGCCATTGGTTATAGAGAACTTGGTTTTAATATGGGAAAACGTTTTTATTAAAACCGGACTATAACCAGAACAGTGCTCTCAACGATCCACAACGACGCTTCGCTCCACGTGCAAGACTCGACATCCTAGGTAATAAGGTTTATGTTTATTGCCTGTTTGCTAGAACTGCTTAGAACTTTGCTCGCATTACGTTTAGATACACATGATACTATAGCATGAGAATCCCTACGTGCTTACACTTTTCTGTCATCGCCCTATTCGCGAACCATTCTTACCTATGCTACTTGTTACAATGAAGATCATGTCTGGAAGAATCAACATGACACAAGCCCAGCTAGAGGCTCTCGTTCAAGCTCAAGTTGCTGCGGCAGTTGCAGCAGCTCAAGCAGGTCAACACGCGCAGCAGCCTGTCTGCACTTTCAAGAACTTCATGGACTGTCGTCCAAATTCTTTCAGCAGCACCGAGGGGGTAGTGGGACTCCTCCATTGGTTTGAAAAGCTAGAATCTGTATTCGAAATGTGCGAGTGCCCTGAGGCTCGCAAGGTCAAGTTTGCCACCGGCACCTTGGAAGGAATCGCGCTAACCTGGTGGAACGCGCAGGTGCAGATTCTCGGGTTGGCAGCTGCTAACGCCACCCCATGGAACGATTTTAAGGAACTTATCAAGCGTGAGTATTGTACGCGTGAAGATATTCACAAGTTGGAAGACGAGCTGTATAATTTGAAAATGATTGGATCAGAGATTGAAGCGTATACTAAACGGTCGAATGAGCTGGCCGTGTTATGTCCAACTATGGTGGATCCTCCCTACAAGCGCATTGAGATGTATCTCAAGGGTTTGGCGCCAGAAATTCAGAGCCACGTGACGTCGGCTAACCTCGATAACATACAGGAAATCCAGCGCCTCGCTCATCGCATCACCGATCAGGCAGTGGATCAGAATAAACTGCCCAAGCGTGTTAGTGCTACTGCTAACGTCACCACCTCAATTACTCCTGCTACATCTGGTGACAGTAAAAGAAAGTGGGATGGAGATTCCAGCAGAGGCTCAGCATCCGTTCAGTCTCAAGCTCAGCAACAGAAGACTGACCATTACCAGAGTCCTAGTCAGCAATCCTCTGGTAGTCACAGACAGAGGAGATATCAGGGTAGTCAACCTAGGTGCCACAACTGCAACAGGCATCACCACGGCCCGTGTAACAAGGGTCGTTTTCAAAGGTGTCTTAAGATGGGTCACGAGGCCAAAGACTGTAGGAGTCCACGGCCTGCGAATCAGAATCAGCAGCCTCAGCAACCAGCTCCACAGAACCAGCAGCAGCAGCAGCAGCCACAGCGTGGAAACCGGGGATGTTTCCAGTGTGGGGCTGAAGGTCATTTCAAACGCGATTGCCCTCAGCTGAACCAGAACCAAAATCGCAACAACAATAACCAGGGCAATGGGCATAACCACAACGGGGGAAACAACAACAACGACAATGAAGCTCGTGGTCGTGCATTCATACTAGGTCGAGGCGACGCAGTGAACGATCCCAACGTTGTCATGGGTAAGTTTCTCCTCGACAATATTTACGTTACTGTTTTGTTTGATTCGGGTGCGGATACAAGCTATATGTCTGTGAAAGTGTGTCAATTGCTAAAACGTGCACCAACACTTTTACCCACCAAACATGTAGTAGAGTTAGCTAACGGTAAAAGTCTAGAAGCCACGCACGTAGTTCAGGGTTGTAATCTTAACCTAGCTGGCCAAGCCTTCTCTATTGATCTCATTCCCATAGTTTTGGGTAGTTTCGACGTCGTGATTGGGATGGATTGGTTATCCCAACATCAGGCAGAAATCTTATGCAGCGAGAAGATCATTCGTATTCCTCGTTCGGGTCAGGAACCTCTAGAAGTTCAAGGCGACAGGAGTGGTGCTGTGGTCGGCATCATCTCTTTCTTGAAGGCTCAGAAATGCTTACGTAAGGGTCACACTGCCATTCTGGCACTCGTTACAGACGCATCAGCAAAAGAAAGGAAATTGGAGGATATTCCAATTGTACGTGATTACCCTCAGGTGTTTCCTGAAGACTTACCTGGCTTACCGCCTCATCGTCAGGTCGAATTTCAGATCGAGCTCGCTCCAGGAGCAGCACCCATAGCTCGCGCACCATATCGTCTAGCTCCATCAGAATTGGAGGAACTGTCAAGGCAACTACAAGAGCTCTTGGAAAAGGGTTTCATACGTCCAAGCTCTTCGCCTTGGGGAGCTCCAGTACTTTTCGTGAAAAAGAAAGACGGTACGTTCAGGATGTGCATCGACTACCGTGAACTCAACAAGGTGACGGTGAAGAACCGTTATCCCCTTCCGCGCATCGACGACTTATTCGACCAGTTGCAAGGGTCGTGTTACTATTCGAAGATAGACTTAAGGTCAGGGTATCATCAGCTGAGAGTCCGGGATGAGGACATCTCCAAGACAGCCTTCAGAACTCGTTACGGTCACTACGAGTTTCTCGTCATGCCATTCGGGTTAACGAACGCGCCTGCTGTATTTATGGACCTTATGAACAGGGTATGCAAACCATATCTTGACAAGTTTGTCATAGTATTCATCGACGACATTCTGATTTACTCCAAGAGTCAGGAGGAACACGAGCAGCATCTTCGCCTTATTTTGGAACTCCTTCGAAAGGAACAGTTGTACGCCAAGCTTTCTAAATGCGACTTCTGGCTTCGTGAAGTCCACTTCTTAGGCCGTGTGGTAAACAGGGATGGGATCCATGTCGATCCATCAAAGGTAGATTCGATCAGAAACTGGCCTGCACCGCGTACGCCAACGGAAATACGTCAATTCTTGGGTTTGGCGGGTTACTACAGACGGTTTATTAAAGATTTTTCGAAGATTGCTCAGCCGCTTACGCTACTGACACAGAAGGGTGTTACCTATCGCTGGGGAGAGCCCCAGGAGACTGCTTTTCAGCACCTAAAGGATAGACTTTGCAGTGCACCTATCCTCTCATTGCCAGAGGGCACAGATGACTTCGTGGTTTATTGTGATGCATCCATTCGGGGACTTGGATGTGTGTTAATGCAGCGCGACAAGGTTATTGCTTACGCCTCTCGTCAACTCAAGATTCATGAACGGAACTACACGACGCACGATTTAGAGCTGGGAGCTGTTGTTTTCGCGCTTAAGATATGGCGACACTACCTGTACGGTACCAGGTGCACGATTTATACCGATCACAGGAGTCTCGAGCATATCCTTAAGCAGAAGGATTTGAACATGCGTCAACGACGATGGGTCGAGTTACTAAACGATTATGAATGCGCTATCAAGTACCATCCAGGCAAGGCCAATGTTGTGGCTGATGCCCTCAGTCGAAAGGACACCTTACCAAAGCGCGTGCGAGCGCTACAGCTTATGATTCAGTCTAGCCTTCCAGCACAAATACGAAATGCTAAGGCAGAAGCATTGAAGCGCGAAAACGTCAAGGCTGAAGCCTTACGCGGCTCACGTCAGCAAATGGAACAAAAGGAAGACGGCGCCTACTATGTAACGGGCCGGATTTGGGTCCCTCTCTATGGCGGTTTACGCGAACTTGTAATGGATGAAGCACACAAGTCTCGCTACTCGGTACATCCAGGGTCGGATAAAATGTACCACGACATCAGCACTACTTATTGGTGGCCTAGCATGAAGGCCCACATCGCTACATACGTTGGAAAATGTTTGACCTGTGCGAGAGTCAAAGTCGAATACCAGAAACCGGCTGGCCTACTTCAACAGCCTAAGATACCGCAATGGAAATGGGAAGAAATTTCCATGGATTTCGTTACAGGCCTACCTAGATCCCAGCGTGGGAATGATACCATATGGGTGATCGTGGATCGACTCACCAAGTCTGCACACTTCCTACCTATAAAGGAAACGGATAAGTTCTCCACTCTCGCAGACGTCTATCTTAAAGAAGTTGTTTCGAGGCACGGGGTGCCCACATCTATCATTTCGGATCGCGATGCACGATTCACGTCTGAACTATGGCAAGCGATGCACAAGTCTTTCGGCTCACGGTTAGACATGAGCACAGCATATCACCCTCAGACGGATGGGCAATCTGAGCGAACGATTCAAACACTCGAAGACATGCTTAGGGCATGCGTTATCGATTTCGGCAACGGCTGGGAAAAGCACCTCCCTTTGGTGGAGTTTTCGTATAATAATAGTTACCACACCAGCATACAAGCCGCTCCATTCGAGGCATTGTACGGGCATAAATGCCGGTCACCCCTCTGCTGGGCAGAGGTGGGGGATAGTCAGATCACGGGTCCAGAGATTGTAGTGGACGCCACAGAAAAGATTGCACAGATACGACAACGCATGGCGGCAGCACGCGACCGTCAGAAAGCCTACGCGGACAAGCGTAGAAAGCCATTGGAATTTGAGGTCGGGGACCGGGTTTTATTGAAAGTCTCACCCTGGAAGGGTGTGGTACGTTTTGGCAAACGGGGCAAACTGAATCCGCGATACGTCGGACCATTCGAAATCATCGAAAAGATCGGCAAAGTAGCATACAAGTTGAACCTACCAGCTGAACTCGGGGCAGTTCACAATGTCTTTCATGTATCGAACTTAAAGAAGTGCCTATCAGATGAAAACCTCATCATTCCTTTTAAGGAACTCACTATCGACGAGCGGTTGCAGTTCGTCGAGGAACCAGTAGAAATCACGGACCGGGATGTGAAGGTCCTCAAACACAAGAGAATCCCTCTTGTTCGAGTTCGTTGGAACTCCAAACGTGGCCCAGAGTACACCTGGGAACGCGAAGACAGGATGACAGAAAAGTACCCCCAGTTATTCGGGAACAAGGCAACCACTACTGAGGCTGAAGCTACTACTTCGGAATTTCGGGACGAAATTCCAGATCAACGGGGGGAGGATGTGACACCCCAGGAAAATCAGTGAACAATACAGTTTACCCAGCTTCCTCAGTGAGTGCATACCAAATTTCGGGACGAAATTTCCAATTAGTTGGGGATAATGTGACAACTCGAACTTTAGACTTGCTTTGATGTAACGTTACGTGCTTACGAGAACTAAATTATATGATCTAATGAATGTTATGATGTTATGTGCCATATGTGTATGCATGCTTTATGAATGATTAGGTGTTCGCGAACCCAAACCGCACAACTTGAACCGATCCGCACAACACTACATTCGAGTGCACAAGCCCTTTGGGCCACACCTTGTACGCGGACCATTAGACAACCGAGTGGGCTCGGCCCACTCCCCACTCGCAAACACTAAACCCTTTGGTAAGGGTTTGATTCTTATTGTTGTTACAAAACATCACACACACAAACCCTAGAAGCTCTTGCTCTCTCTTGTTTGCTTGGAACCCGACGACACACACACCCTTACAACCGAAGATCATTCTCATCCGGATCATCCTTGTTCCTTCTCCAATTCGGTTAGTATGATTAAGTGATGTTGTTGTTGTTGTTTGTTGAGGTGTTATAGCTAGTCGACTTATATGTGTTTTGCAATAATAATCGGATTGTTGATATATGAAACGGAATGTTTGTTAATCGGCTAACACGTACGGTTATGATAATATTAATCCATTGTTATGTTCGGCTGTGATATGTTTCGGATTGCTGTAATCGGATATGATTGTTGTTGATGTTCATAAATCGGCTCATATGTTTGGTTAGGGTTCATGTATGATGTTCTTCGGTTTGATTGATGATGATCATATGATTAAGTGGTACGAATATTGTCATTATTCATGATGTTGTGAATTAGGGTTCATACGGATTTAGTGTTAAAAATCCTGTTTAATCGATGGTTTGCTAGTTGAATAATAGGAATTGTGTTAATTGATTGAATGACAATTCTGGTAACAATTGAATGTTGTAACCGATCTGCTTGAAATCAGGAAAACTGTTACACTTGGTTGCGACACAGACTGCGAGTCGAGACCCCGTGATCCCGACTCGAGACCACAACAGCATGAACCGTAACCACGGTTGCGAGTCCCGTTGCGACTCGTAACCAGACCATGATGAACCGAGATCACCATTGCGACTCGTAACCAGCTGTTGCGACTCGTAATCTCCGGTTGCGACTCGAGATCGCCGGTTGCGACTCGAGACGAGTTAATGCACGTACACTGTTTGGGCCTTCACTGTCACGGGCCCAATCAATTGGGCCCAACGATTGAATTTGTGGACTGTTTGCTATTGGACTAGTATGCGTTTACTATTTGGGCCGGGTTATGTTAGGCCAGGGTTAACACGCACAAGTATGCTCTTGACTGCTAATTGGACTGCTTATCTGTTTGGGCCGACTACTTGGACTCGTTACATGATTTGAACTGCTGATACGTTTATGTGATTGCCATGATCATACTCGATACCATACGTGATACAAACGTGCTATATACGGACCTGACTTGCATAATAACCATGATAGGACGTGGTTGACCATTTAATTGCTACCTGTACTCTTTGTGTATCTGCCGAGCAAACCAAGGTGAGTTCACACAGCCAAGGCATGGGATTCCCGGGTTGGGAATTGGGTTGGATATGTTGATATTGAAAGAGTTACTCGTACTTACGCATTCTCTAGACTATAGACCATCGTCCTCAGGTTAGTCAGGACACGTTACGTAAAGCCTATGTAACCCAGTATTTGCCATTTGTCTCCCGGGTCGGGAGGACACGTTACGTAAAGCCTACGTAACCCAATACCACCTACTGGCTTCCAGGTCGGAAGGCCACGCTGCGTAAAGCCTACGTAGCCCCCACGCGTACCATGTCCTCGGGGAAGGGCACGTCACGTAAAGCCTACGTGACCCTGTACGTTTTCCTGTTCTCGGTAAAGAAGAACACATGGTCGGAAGTTAGTCTAGTAGGTACCGTTAATGAGAAGCCCTCATTAGCCAGGATAAACATGGGAAGCCCCCACCAGTATTATGAACACAAGGTTTGGGAAGTCCCCACCTTTAGTACCCACTAGTATGGGAAGCCCCCACTAGCTATACTTATGCACTATGTTATGAACTTACTTTCTGTGAACTCGCTCAACTAGTTTGTTGATTATTTGTTGCATGCCTTGCAGGACCTTAGGTATACTTGGAGCTTGCACCAGAGGAGAAGCGGGTCGTTGTGGTCAAGAACACGTGAATGCTTATTAAACGCTTTTACATTCACACAGTGATACCTATGTTTTGGGTTTTACATTTAATGCTTCCGCTACATATACAACGTTTGGTTTTGAACATCAGTCGTATCTACTATTATTATTTGCTATGTTTGATATGATTGATGGCTTGATCCTGGTCAGTCACGCCTCCAAGCGGTGGTACTCCGCGTATAGGATTTTGGGGGTGTGACACAGGCGGCCCGCCTGAGTTTGTGCATATCCTGATGCGGGCTGCATGGCCCCTTCAGTAACAGAAATTTTGTTTTCTAGCTAAGATTGGCCTTTCAAACACACAAAAGGGCAATGCCCTTTCACCATCTCAGGAGCTAAGGGTCATTTTGAGCCACCACAACTTTGTGACAAGTGTACGCTTAAGATCGTGGCACGATATTCAAGAAACGATCCTAACGGCTTTACTTTTCCTATAAATACCCCCCCTCTTTTTGAGTAAAACCCACAAAAATCTTATCAAGAGCTCTAAGTTGGAACCTTTGTTTCATACCTAAGCTATTTTGATCTAGATTGTAAGTATTCTTTCGTTCTTTTATTCGCTTTTCGAGTCCGAAAGTCAAAGTCTTGTTTGACTTTCTGTGTGACCAGCCTATGGTCAACACGAAGTTCATGGAACTTCATAACGTGAGCGTGATCACGATGGTTATAGTCCGTAGTGACTATACCTACTGATTACCACGTTATCTAGGCTCAGTGACGAGTCGTAGTTTCGGCCAAAACGCGCATTCTTGCGTATTTTGTAACCAAACTACTCGTGAGCATCAAAGCCGTTTGTTTTGATGCCAAACCTATTTTCTAAACATAGTTAAGCATGTTCTAACATGCTTAGCTCGTCACTTTTAGTATAGTGCTTATATAAGGTCGTGAGGTAAGCGATCTAAACCATCGCTTATACTTTCGAACCCGACCCATTTGGTCAATCATTAGGATCCGACCAAACACATTAGGTGACCATAGCTATAACCTTCCGAGGTTCTGCCTTGTGGTCACGATGTTAGGCGTTCCAAACGCGTTCTACGCGAACGACGCGTAAAGGTAGCAGAAGCTACCTAAACGGGTCATAATGGGCCGTAAGCACTTAGGTTAGGTTTCATTTTAGTATGTAGGCTTTGTTAAACCATATTTGACGAGTCTCCATACTCGTTTGGTTTACGAACCTGCATACTATCCGATCCTTCCGATTTTGGTCCGGTATATTAATATAGCTACCTATTAGGTGCCGTTTGATATCCCGAGATCTCTAGCATTGTGTGATTTTTGCACAAGGAATTCAAAGCAATCTCAGGTGAGTACATTGAACCCCTCTTTTACTGTTTTCCAAACTGTTTTGGGGTGAAACACATGTGCCTACTTGTTACTTTCATGCTTTCCATGTTTTCACATCATATACCGGCTATGTTCGTTAGTACATTATAGTACATGATTTCATTACATTTCATGCTATGTATGCCCATTGAGTGCATACTTAGTACATTGCTTTACATTACATTTCATGCTATGTATGCCCATTGTGTGCGTACTTAGTACATTGCTTTACATTACATTTCATGCTATGTATGCCCATTGTGTGCGTACTTAGTACATTGCTTTACATTACATTTCATGCTACGTATGCCCATTGTGTGCGTACTTAGTACATTGCCTTACATTACATTTCATGCTATGTATGCCCATTGTGTGCGTACTTAGTACATTATTTCACATTGCATTTCATGCTATTTATGCCCATTGTGTGCATACTTAGTACAATTGTTTACATCACATGCCTTCATTTTGGTATGACATTTGGTTTGTTTAACATGGAACAATACATTCATTAACATTGATCACGCCATTCATTAGTAGGTAGTGGTACCATAGGAATTGACAACTCCCGTTCCTGAAATCCTGGGTTTGTTTGGATTGGAAGGAATGACTGAATTCGATATACATAACTTAGATAAACCATTAATTTGTTTAAGGGTTTATCGCCACAGTCTCAAGGCTTGGATGTATGCATATTTCACAATACCGCATAAATGTTAATATCAGTAGAGCATGCATTGTTCCACAAAACATAACGTTGATTTAAACCATGTTTTACTTCAACACCTTGTTTTGTGCATTTTACACATGGTTTAGTTGATACATCTCACTTACTATACAAGATATATTTTGGGTACACATTACATGATCTACATTAAGCATAAACATTTTGACATTGATATACATACATGGTGGTTTACATTGAACATAGACATTTCGACATGGTTTACACAATAACACTTGACAATTGATTTATACATAAACAATTTACATGGTGGTTGGTTTGGGTAAATGGTTGGAGTAACGTAGCGTATGTAATATGATACAAACATGGTGGATACGCCGCTGGTACTTCCTATATATAAATGTTTGTATGGTATTACATATTGTAGCGTTATTTGAATCATTTCAATTTGTGACATAGAACATTTTATACAAATAACATATTCTTCACAAGACATTGTTTTACAAACAACTTATCTTATACATACTCATTTTACTAGGTTATCCTTTCAACCTTACATTTAGTTTACATATCATCTAATATTATCGTTTTTCAAATGGTTTACAAAGCAAGACAAATTACAAGGTTCATGACTGACTGTTATTAAACATTTCTTTAAACTCAAGTCATGAATCCCATTTTCACAAAACCTATGTATCTCACAGGCATTTTTATGCTGACGTACCTACTTTCACATGTGTTTTCAGGAGCTATTCCATAGGATGATGATCATGACACTAGGGCGGACCTGTGCCTTAGAGACTAAAAATGAAGATAGACTAGTTTAATTATGTTATGAACTCTTTGTTTCCTGTTTAAGACAATGTAACACTTCTGTTTGATAAATAAAAATGTAACTTTAATTTCCATGGTTATGAAACAATTAATTCTGTCCACAACACTCCCCGGCGTTTCCGCCGCGGTTGCACGTTATACGCGGCCGGGGTGTGACATTACGGCCATTACGAGTTTCTTGTCATGCCGTTCGGGTTAACGAACGCGCCTGCCGTATTTATGGATCTTATGAACAGGGTGTGCAAACCCTACCTAGACAAGTTTGTGATTGTTTTCATTGACGACATCCTGATCTACTCCAAGAGTCAGGAGGAACACGAGCAGCACTTACGTCTTATCTTGGAACTTCTTCGAAAGGAACAACTGTATGCCAAGTTTTCAAAATGCGACTTCTGGCTTCGTGAAGTCCACTTTCTAGGCCACGTAGTAAACAAGGATGGGATCCATGTTGATCCATCCAAGGTAGATTCGATCAGGAACTGGCCTGCACCGCGTACACCAACAGAAATACCCTAATTCTTGGGTTTGGCAGGATATTACAGGCGATTCATTAAAGATTTCTCAAAGATCGCACAGCCGCTTACGTTACTGACACAGAAGGGTGTCGCCTACCGTTGGGGAAATACTCAGGAAACCGCTTTTCAGCACTTGAAGGATAGACTCTGCAGTGCACCTATCCTCTCATTGCCAGAGGGCACGGACGATTTCGTGGTTTATTGTGATGTATCCATTCAGGGTCTTGGATGTGTGTTAATGCAGTGCAACAAGGTCATTGCTTACGCTTCGCGCCAACTTAAGGTTCACGAACGGAACTACACAACGCACGATTTAGAGCTGGGAGCTGTTCTTTTCGTGCTTATGATATGGCGACACTACCTGTACGGTACCAAGTGCACTATCTACACCGATCACATGAGTCTCAAGCATATCTTCAAGCAGAAGGAACTGAACATGCGTCAACGTCGATGGGTTGAACTACTGAACGATTACGAATGTGCCATCAAGTACCATCCAGGCAAAGCCAACGTTGTGGCTGATGCCCTCAGTCGAAAAGACACTCTGCCTAGACGCGTGCGAGTACTACAGCTCACTATTCAGTCTGGTCTTCCTGCACAGATACGAGATGCTCAGGCAGAAGCACTGAAACCAGAAAACGTCAGGGCTGAAGCCCTACGCGGCTCAAGGCAACGATTAGAATGGAAGGATGACGGCGCCTACTATGTAACGGGGCGTATTTGGGTCCCACTGTATGGCAACTTACGCGAGCTTGTAATGGACGAAGCTCACAAGTCTCGCTACTCGGTACATCCAGGGTCGGATAAAATGTACCACGATCTCAGGACTACGTATTGGTGGCCTAGCATGAAGGCCCACATAGCGACTTACGTTAACAAGTGCTTGACCTGTGCAAGAGTCAAGGCAGAGTATCAGAAACCATCAGGCTTACTTCCGCAACCCAAGATACCACAGTGGAAATGGGAGGAAATTTCCATGGATTTCGTTACTAGCCTGCCTAGATCCCAGCGTGGGAACGATACTATTTGGGTAATCGTGGATCGACTCACCAAGTCTGCTCATTTCTTGGCAATCAAAGAAACAGACAAGTTCTCCACACTAGCAGACATCTATTTGAAGGAAGTAGTCTCGAGGCACGGGGTGCCCACCTCTATCATTTCGGATCGCGATGCACGATTCACGTCAGAGCTATGGCAAGCAATGCACAAATCTTTTGGCTCACGGTTAGACATGAGCACAGCTTATCATCCTCAGACGGATGGGCAGTCTGAGCGCACGATTCAAACCCTAGAAGACATGCTTCGAGCATGTGTTATTGATTTCGGCAACAGCTGGGAAAAGCATCTCCCTTTGGTGGAGTTCTCGTACAATAACAGCTACCACACTAGCATTCAAGCCGCTCCATTCGAGGCATTGTACGAACGTAAATGCCGGTCACCTCTCTATTGGGCAGAGGTGGGGGATAGTCAGATCACAGGACCAGAAATGGTAGTTGATGCTACTGAACGGATTGCTCAGATACGGCAACGCATGGCGGCGGCTCGTGACCGTCAGAAAAGTTACGCTGATAAGCGCAGGAAACCACTCGAGTTCCAAGTTGGGGATCGAGTGCTACTCAAAGTCTCACCCTGGAAGGGTGTGGTTCGTTTTAGCAAACGGGGCAAACTCAGTCCGCGGTATGTCGGACCGTTCGAGATCATAGAAAGAATAGGCAAGGTGGCTTACAAACTGAACCTACCAGCTGAACTCGGTGCAGTTCACAACGTATTTCACGTGTCGAATCTGAAGAAATGTCTGTCAGATGAGACCCTCATAGTTCCTGTGAAGGAGCTCACTATCGACGAGCAGTTGCAATTCGTCGAGGAACCAGTCGAAATCATGGACCGGGATGTCAAGGTCCTCAAGAACACGAGAATCCCTCTTGTTCGAGTTTGTTGGAACTCCCGTCGTGGCCCAGAGTTCACCTGGGAACACGAAGATCAGATAAAAGAAAAGTACCCTCAATTGTTCGCGAACAGTACAACCACTACTGAGACTGAAAGTTACCACGGAATTTCGGGACGAAATTCCAGATCAACAGGGGGAGGATGTGACACCCCATGAAAACCAGTAAACGATACAACTTACCTAGCTTCCTCCGTGAGTACGTACCAAATTTTGGGACGAAATTTCTTTCAAGTTGGGGATAATGTGACAACTCGTATTTCAAACCTCTATTTGTGTGCTTCGATGTAACTTGTTTGGATTATACGTGTCTAGTTGACGTGTTTGTTGGTAATGGAATATTATGTTTTGTTATGCTATGTGTTACGTAATTGCATATAAATATTATAAGCTCGGTTGCACAACACTTGTTCGGCCACACAAACCTTTGGGCCGAACACACCTCTCTCGGTTCACTATGCTTGGACTCGGCCCACCCCTCTAAACCGGATATATGTTCACGCATACCCACATCTTTGGGGTCTTTTACTTTTCTCACAATTTGCAATCAAGAGCACACCCACAAAAACCCTAGAACTCTCTCTCTTGTTCGACGGCATCACCTCTCACCCGAAGCCCTTTCTCTCGACCAAGTTTGTCACATCACACGACTCGGTTAGTGTTACATCTTTGTTAATTGACATGCTTTCGATTTCTATATGACAACTAGGGTTTCATGCTAGTAATGCTTATTGATGATATTATGTATTCGGTTTAGAGCTAAGTGATATGTGATGATGTTTTTATAAATCGGATTTGCATGATTTAGAACCGAATGGATATGTATAATCGGCTGCTACATGTATGAGTATGATCATTACTAAATTAATCAAGTTAGAGTGGTTAGGGTTGCATGATAGTCCTTAAACCCATTAATCATATGATCTGTGTAATGCCCATAAATTTAAAATCATTATTCTAGAAATAAAAAGAATAATAGACCACTAGAAAACCCTAATTAAGACACCCAAGTAATTCTGCACAACCCCTAAAAGTTTCAGGGCAATCAGAACCAGGATCAGGACCCCTAAAACTCAAGGGGGGTAAACCCTAGTTGACGATTATCTACTTAAAACGTTGTCTAAATATAATTGGACCAAACTTCCGACCAATCAAAGCTAGTCCCGTGCAGGGCAAGCCAAAGAAGTATAGGTGTCCCTTACGGACCGTAAGGGCTTAGGCTTACGGTCCGTAAGCAGGAGCAAAATCGAGTATAAATAGCAGAACATTGGCACTTGCTTCTGTGCACAAAAACGACGCTCAAACTCTCAATTGACGTCGAGTTATACTTCTTCCACTACCCAAACACACATACACCTCGAAACGCTGCCGTAATCAGGGTAATAACTCGATCGCTATTACGATTCAACGTCCGATCGATTATAACTATCCAACGATTGTCTGAGTGCTGCTCAAATTGAGCTTCTACTTTGATTATTCGTCATGATTTCAACTTGAATATTTGAGTGTTGTTCGAATTCGGACTATGCTCTGTTATTCGTTGTGAATCCGATTGAATTGTTAAGTATTGCACTTGATAATAGTTGTGAGGGTTTGATCTCGTGAATTGACGTAAATGCTGTATTAAGTTACTAACCTAGTTTGTGTGCATGTTATTTAAATTAGGTTAAAAGATTAATCAGTAGTCTAAACTCTGCCCATATAAATCTAAAATATTAGCACAAGGTAGCTTCACTTTGGAGTTATTAAGGTACGGATCCTTACCCCACTCTTTATTGCTTCATATTCAAATTGTTATAAAACCACTAAATTACTATATCTGTTAAAAACTCCTCACGTCTTTGATTATCGATTCATTTGACAGTCCATTCGGTTCCTATCCTAATCATTTGATTTAGCTTTCATGTCATGCGATAGTATTATGTTATACTCATTATCGCATGTTCCAATATATGTTCCGTTTCGTTATGAAAATAAGTTTTATAAGTTATGTGAATAAGACCATTTGTACTCTGATACCCTGAGTATCGCTTCTCGTGGAGTGTCCCACGAGCATGTTGTTGTGGCATCAACATCATGTGCTCCATCCGTGACGGAGAGATCAGTTCACAGCGTCTCTTAAGTACAAGTGTGGTACATAAGGCTATTAGGAGGCGTATGGATCGATCCTAGGATTTAAGTATAAGGAGGTGGATAACGGGTATGCCAATTCGCCATCTCATGTGATAATTATGCAGGAGTAGCTACCTGTGTATTGTCACGTTTTAAGTTTGCTCATGGGTACATCCGTAAGATATGATGATGAAATTTTGTCTTGCATCGTATCATTTTCGCATAAAGTTCTATCCAGATAAGATTTCATATAAAGCGTTATTTGTTATTTGAGCCTAAAATTCCGTACTGAGCATTCGGCTCATTCCGTAAACTTTTTGTATATACAGGTCCACAGGTTACTTTGGGAGGGGAAAAGAGAGAAGGATAAAGCCTAGGAATAAATCTGAAGATGTTAGTTAATTAAGATGAATGTCTCCGCTTGTATAATAATCTTAATTTTTATGGTCGTGTGGTTGTATCCTTATCAAATAAATAAATGGAATTATGACTTTTGTTTATGTTACCGTTATTGTGACACGTCAGCCCTTCCGGGTTGGGGTGTTACAATCTGATTGCATGTCCCTTACGATAATGATTTACTGTTCATGGATTGATGATGATTGCGATGATATGAACGTGTTTGAATGTGAATAATTGTGATTTGATCTGATTGTGAAACTGCCAAAACTGTTAGCAATTGTTACGGAAATCATGAGCTGCAATTAAGGAAATCAGTTACAATCTACTAGTCTCGACACGGATTGCGAGTCGAGAACGCATAGTCTCGACTCGAGACCACATCACCGACACAACCAGCACAACCCGAGACCACGGTGGGTCAGGTTGCGACTCGAGACCGTGTAGTCTCGACAAGTACATGATAACTCGAGACCTCATTGGTTGCGACTCGAGACCTTGAGGCCAGCACAACTCGAGACCGCCTAGTCTCGACTCGAGATCTCTAGTCTCGACTCGAGACCATAAATTCATGCACACTGTTTTGGACTTTGCACACTGTTACGAGCCCAACCATTTGGGCCGCATACTTGGACTTGTTTACGTGACTGTTCTGTTGATGAACTGCCTTGATAATACGTGCATGCTATGATTGTTACTTGTGTACAATACGTGTAGAACATATGTGCACCACTTGAATGCAAACCTAACTTGTATGGTAACCCTATTAGGACGTGGTTGACCACTCTTAGTTCAAGAAACCTTTTGTGTATCTGCCGAGCAAACCAAGGTGAGTTCACACAGCCAAGGCATGGGGTTCCCAGGGTAGGAATGGGATTAGATGATTTACTTGTACTTACCTAGCTAATGGAACTTAATGATATGGTCCTCGGGTGAGGAAGGGTTATTGATAAGATACGACTAGGCTAGTGATACTAATAGAACTGATCTTCGCACACACGCCGGGGTTGGCAGCGATAATATGACTAATCTTCTCACACATGCCTAGGATGGCTGCGAACCATACACTAAACTTCGCACACATGCCGGGTGGCTGCGATACAAATATACCTAGTCTAGAATACTTGGGAAAACTTCCCCTAATCTTCGCATACATGCCTAGATGGCCGCGATGCAAAATAATACGATACATGATCTAATGAACGAACATAACGCTACTCATACGATTACAATTACTGAACTATCAACTGTGAACTCACTCAACTAGTTGTTGACTCTCTGCTGCATGCCTTGCAGGACCTTAGGTACTTATGGAGCTTGCACAGGGAGGAGCAGGTCGTTGTGGGACATGGATCGTGGATGCCATGTTAAACGTTTAAACATTTGAAACTTATGATTTACTTTGGGTTTACATACTTATGTCACACCCCCAAAATCCACCATGCGGAGTATCATCGCTTGGAGGGGTGACATGACCAGGATCGAGCCACCAATCATATCGAACAACATAATTAAGTAAATAAAACCAAACACAATACGATTGGTGACCAAAAGGAAGTAAACCGATTTTAGTTTAACAGCGGAAGCATAAACATAACTTCAAAACATAGTCCATAATTCATAAGTTTAAAGTCCAAAACGTAGGTTTAATAAGTTCATAAAGTTTATTTATTAAATACGGGACATATCAGTTCACATCCCACAACGACCACCTCCATATGCAAGCTCCAAGCATTTAACGACCTGTAAGGCATGTAACAACGAGTTAACAACAAAGTTGAGTGAGTTCACGTTTAGTTGTTTAGTTTTAAGTTGTTTCTGAAAACGTGGTTTGTCTTTCGTTGGCGTAATTGCCGTGGGGGTTACCCCGTAGTTGAAAGTAAGATTAACCAGTTCATTCTTTATTACCCAAACCATTTCCATGATTAGTGGGGGCTTCCCCATGTGAACCACTAGACCGTATGATATCGACTACTACGCAAGTAAGTTGTGCCCTACATCAGTGTCTATCATCACTGATGGTCTGCCATAGTCCATTAGTACACACCCGTCCGACTGGTACGGTGTGAGGTTTGTTAAACCTAATAGTGCTATTAACTAATGACCCGCTCGCCATTGGCCTCGGCGATTAAGTCGATATAAAATGAGGGACTTATGATAGAGTTTTGTCTAGTAAGTTTTATAGTTGTTGTCCTACCCAAGGAGGACGAACGTACGTAGTTCTACCCAAGGAGAATACGTAGGAAAAATATTGGCATCCTACCCACGGAGGATGGCCGTACATATCCTACCCAAGGAGGATATGTAGATTCAATTTTAAGTTCTTTAACCCATTCCTAAACCACCGGGAATCCCATGCCTTAGAAAGTGTGTGAACTCACCTCGGTTTGCTCGGTTAGATTCTCAAATATTGCTAACAGTCAAGGTCGGTCAATCACGTCCTAATATAATTTACCAGTTAGTCATTTAGTGGCTTTCAAATAGAACACAAAGTTCCTACACGTATCTATCACACAACATGCATCGTTTTAACAGTTTATGCCCATCTAAGTTTCCCATCCATTCCCCACTCAAAATCAAACACACGATAATGCACATAACATATATAACATGTTAGATCATTCACGGATAGCATACTCGACATTTAGACACGCAAGTCACAACTTATCTCAATTCAGCATTTATATTCAAAACCGGCTGTTTTCGGACATCTTAATAAAACAGTTAAATTATTCCACAAATTCCCAAATTTTTACAAGATGTCTTAAACGTTCCATATTTTATTGTGTAAAAATATCGGAGTCCGGTTCACTACCAATATTTTATAAAAAATCATATTCCGGACTGAACTCAGATTTATGTATTTCTGACCACAGTCCACGGAACAATTTATTAAAAATTCATCGAGTGTCCGATTTACGAAATTCCAGTGGGGTAATTACACATGCATCGGTTGTCATCTACTGTACAAATTTAATGGTCCGATTCATCACAAAACTCAGGTTATGACCGAAAGTATAACACCCATTTATTGCTGTCAAAATTCAGCTTAAGTTGCTGTTACAAATTAATACTTTAAAAATAGTAAACGATGTTCAAAAATTACGATTCCGGTGCCATTAGAACCGTATTTTATAATAACATATTTTAGATTCAAAATATCGGTTTTTCGTTGAATTTATGCCGTGTTTACAGCCTGTTAAAGGCGGCTGAAAATACACATCAGCAAGCTGTTATCAGTCTCAAGGCTACTAAAACGCACACATATGACTACCATTCATTCTAATAATGATTTACAACAAGTTATAAGTTATTTACAGCAAACTAATACTCATATATTTCAGATTTATCTTCTATTACCATGTTTCATCATTATTTACTCTTTAACCAACAAGTTCATCACTGTAGCAAGACTTTTTAGTTTTGATTTTTAGTGTTCACGATTCATCCGACAAAACGCTTATTAACCACTCTAGACAAGATCAAGAAGAGGTTTAGAGTCACTTACTACTAGCTCGAGGCTAGGGAAGATCAAAGGCGTAAAAGTGGTGGATAAAAGCAATCTAGAGAGGTCTTTTGAGTTCCAAGTACACCGGGCTTCCTACTTCACCTCCTAGCACCTTGCTATCACCTTGGATTGGATTGAAGTTGCAAGAAGATGGGTGGTGTGTGGGTGGTGTATGGTGGCCGGTTGTGGGTGGCCGAGAGGGGGAGAGAGAGTGAAGTGAGGGAGTGTGAAATGATGGAGTATGGTTGTGGTGATCTTGGCCATGCTTTTATAATCACTTCATATATTTTGGTGAGTACTACAAGCAAAGATCTATTAAAATAATACCATAAAATCCTTAGGCAAGATTTGAGAGTGTGGTGGGTATGGTCCTTGTGACCGAATCGGTTAGGGGGGGGGGGGTTTGGTTGTAACTTTTCCAACTAAATAGGTGATAGATAGTTAGATTTCAAGTATTATGTTTATATATGTTAGCTATGTGATTTCTAGTGGGTGTCAGGGTATTCGGGGATTACGACAAGCCAAGAAATAATTAAACAATGTTTCTAGCAATATTTTGGTGTCCTGGGTAATGTCCGGTTGTTCGGTTAGATACTGGTTCGTTAGAGTGTTTAATTATTCCGTAAGGCGTCTTATACATATATTTTTGTAACACAATTAATTCCTAACACATAGGAAAATATTCAGGACCATTTAGTCAAGTTTTCTGCACAAGCCAAGTACGTTAACAAACACATGTAAGTATATCACAGTAATCAGAGAGCAGTTAAGAAATTCCACACAGTCGTCAAGCACTTTAATTATCAATAATAAATTGTACGGAATACATAGGATTTTGAGGGTTGTCACATTCTCCCCCTGTTTAGAGAATTTCGTCCCGAAATTTAGCGCGTGGTTACTGAGGAAGCTAGTTAAGTTGCGTTGGTTTCCTGATTTTCCCGGGGTGTCACATCATCCCCCCGTTGATTTGGAATTTCGTCCCGAAATTCTGCAGTAGCTTCAGCCTCAGTAGTGGTTGCATTTTTCTTAAACAGCTGGGGATACTTGAGTTTCATTTGATCTTCTCATTCCCAGGTATACTCTGGGCCACGACGGGAATTCCAACGAACTCGGACGAGAGGTATTCTGGTGTGCTTGAGAATCTTAACGTCTTGATCCGTAATCTCTATTGGTTCCTCGACGAATCGCAGCTGGTCGTCGATAGTGAGCTCCTTTAAGGGAACTATGAGGGTCTCATCTGACAGACACTTCTTCAGATTTGACACGTGGAATACGTTGTGAACTCCGCTGAGTTCTTCAGGTAGATTTAACCTGTGAACTCCAATTCTCTCGGTGATTTCGAAGGGTCCAACGTATCGCGGGTTGAGTTTGCCTCGTTTTCCGAAACGAACTACACCTTTCCAAGGTGATACTTTGAGTAGCACCCGATCCCCAACCTGGAACTCGAGTGGCTTTCTTCGCTTATCGGTGTAGCTTTTCTGACGGTCACGAGCTGCCGCCATTCGTTGTCGTATCTGAGCAATCTTCTCGGTTGTATCTACTACAAGTTCTAGACCAGTGATTTGACTGTCACCAACTTCTGCCCAACAAAGAGGTGATCGGCACTTTCGTCCATACAATGCCTCAAACGGAGCGGCCTGGATGCTGGTGTGGTAACTGTTGTTGTATGAAAACTCCACTAACGGGAGATGCTTTTCCCAGCCGTTACCAAAATCGATTACACATGCCCTAAGCATGTCTTCAAGTGTTTGAATGGTGCGTTCAGATTGCCCATCCGTCTGTGGGTGATAAGCGGTGCTCATATCTAAACGTGAGCCAAAAGACTTATGCATAGCTTGCCACAGTTCAGAGGTAAAACGAGCGTCACGATCAGAAATGATGGAGGTTGGCACTCCGTGCCTTGATACCACTTCTTTTAAGTAGATGTCTGCTAGAGTAGAAAACTTATCTGTTTCTTTGATAGGCAAATAATGTGCAGACTTGGTCAGTCGATCTACGATCACCCAAATGGTATCGTTTCCGCGTTGAGATCTGGGCAGGCCGGTAACGAAATCCATGGAAATTTGCTCCCATTTCCATTTGGGTATCTCTGGTTGTTGGAGTGGGCCTGATGGTTTCTGGTATTCGACCTTGACTCTAGCACAAGTCAAGCATTTACTGACATAGGTTGCTATGCTAGCTTTCATACCAGGCCACCAGTATGTAGTCTTTAGGTCGTGGTACATCTTATCCGAACCAGGATGATGTACTGAATAACAAGACTTATGTGCTTCATCCATCACAAGCTCACGTAAGTCTCCATAAAGTGGAACCCAGATGCGTCCGTTAACATAGTAGGCGCCGTTTTCTTTTTGTTCTAGTCGTTGCCTCGATCCTCGTAAGGACTCAGCCCTGATGTTCTCTGCTTTCAATGCTTCAACCTGAGCATCGCGAATCTGAGCGGGAAGGTTGGATTGGATGGTAAGCTGTAAAGCACGTACACGCTTAGGTATAGTATCCTTTCGGCTGAGGGCGTCGGCCACAACATTGGCTTTGCCCGGATGGTATTTGATAGCGCATTCGTAGTCATTCAAGAGTTCAACCCATCGGCGTTGACGCATGTTCAACTCCTTTTGTTTGAAGATATGCTCGAGACTCCTGTGATCGGTGTAAATGGTGCACTTGGTACCGTACATGTAATGTCTCCATATCTTAAGCGCGAAAACAACTGCTCCCAGTTCCAGATCGTGAGTAGTGTAGTTCCTTTCGTGAACTTTAAGATGGCGTGATGCGTAGGCAATGACCTTGTCACGTTTCATCAACAGACAACCAAGGCCTTGGATGGAAGCATCGCAGTAAACCACAAAATCGTCTGTGCCTTCAGGCAATGAGAGGATAGGCGCGCTACAAAGTCTATCCTTCAAGTGCTGAAATGCGGATTCCTGTGCATCACCCCAACGATAGGTGACACCCTTCTGAGTCAGTGAAGTGAGAGGTTGCGCAATCTTGGAGAAATCTTTGATAAACCTTCTGTAATATCCTGCCAAACCTAAGAATTGGCGGATCTCTGTTGGTGTGCGGGTGCAGGCCAATTCTTGATCGATTCAACCTTAGATGGATCCACATGAATTCCATCCTTGTTTACCACATGGCCTAGAAAATGGACTTCGCGAAGCCAGAAGTCACATTTCGAAATCTTGGCATACAGCTGCTCTTTACGAAGTAGTTCCAGAATAAGCCTCAGGTGTTGCTCGTGTTCTTCCTGACTCTTAGAATAGATCAGGATGTCGTCGATGAAGACTATGACAAGTTTATCCAAGTAAGGCTTGCACACTCGGTTCATGAGGTCCATGAAGACCGCTGGTGCATTCGTCAGCCCGAATGGCATAACCAGAAACTCGTAATGGCCGTAACGGGTTCTGAATGGTGTTTTGGAGACGTCCTCCTCTCGGACTCTCAGCTGATGGTAGCCTGACCTTAGGTCAATCTTAGAATAGAAACTCGACCCTTGCAATTGATCGAATAAGTCATCAATACGTGGAAGAGGATAACGATTCTTCACGGTCACATTGTTGAGTTCACGGTAGTCAATACACATTCTGAAGGTACCGTCTTTCTTCTTCACGAACAAGACGGGAGCTCCCCAGGGCGAAGAGCTAGGACGTATAAAACCCTTTTCCAAGAGCTCTTGTAGTTGCGTAGACAGTTCTTCGAGTTCTGATGTAGCAAGTCGATAAGGCGCACGAGCTTTTGGTGCTGCTCCAGGGGCTAGCTCGATTTGAAACTCGACTTGTCGATGAGGCGGAAGGCCAGGTAATTCCTCAGGAAATACCTCGGGAAAGTCGCGTATAATAGGAATGTCTTCTATCTTCCTTTCTTTCGCGGATGCCTCAGTAACGAGGGCTAGGATAGCGGTGTGGCCCTTCCGTAAACACTTCTGGGCTTAAGGAAAGAGATGATGCCTACAACAGCACCACTCTTGTCGCCACGAATCACGAGGGGTTCTTTACCAGGGCGAGGGATGCGGACGATTTTCTCCTTGCAAATAATCTCCGCTTGGTGTTGAGATAACCAATCCATCCCAATGACAACGTCAAAACTACCCAGAACGATAGGAATGAGGTCGATAGAAAAGGTCTGATCGGCAAGGACAAGCTTGCAACCCTTAACTATGTGTGTGGCTTCAAGACTTTTACCGTTTGCTATTTCTACCGTGTGCTTGGTGTTCAAAAGTGTTGGAGTGCGCTTAAGCATTTGGCTAACTTTTAAGGACACGTAGCTAGTATCGGCACCCGAATCAAATAAAACAGTAACAAAGAAATCATCCAGAAGAAACTTACCCATCACAACGTTGGGGTCGTTTCTTGCTTCTCCCTGACCAATCACGAACACTCGACCTTGGGCGCCATTGCCATTATTGTTACCCCCGTTGTTGCCTCCATTGTTGTTCCCATTATGGTTCCCGTTTCTTTGGTTGTTATTCTGATTTTCGTTCAGTTGGGGACAGTTTCTTTTAAAGTGGCCTTCGGCGCCACACTGAAAGAATCCTTTATTGCCCTGCTGATGCTGCTGCTGGTGGTTCTGTGGAGCTTGTTGTTGTTGGCGATTCTGATTCACAGAACGTGGGCTCCTGCAATCTTTGGCTTCGTGACCCAGCTTGTGACATCTCTGACAGCGACCCTTGTTGCACTGGCCGCTAGGGTGCAGATTACATCGATTGCACTTAGGGTGATTTCCCTTGTACCCACCCTGACCTTGATTTCCAGATGACTGCTGACTGGGGCTCCTGTACTCATCTGTCTTTCGCTGCTGAGATTGAGCTGAAGTAGAACCCTTGCCCAGATTTCCATCCCACTTGCGCTTATTGTCGTTGGGAGCATCAGAAGTAGTGGCGCTAATACGTTTGGGCAGTTTGTTCTACTCAACTGCCTGATCAGTGAGACGATGGGCCAACTTAACGATTTGTTGTATAGTACCAAGGTTAGCTGAGGTTACGTGGCTTTGAATTTTTGGCACCAAGCCCTTAAGGTACAGCTCAATGCGTTTGTAAGGAGGGTCCACCATAGTAGGACACAGGATGGCCAGCTCGTTTAACCTATTCGTGTATGCCTCGATTTCAGACCCAGTCATCTTCAGATTGAAAAATTCTACCTCCAGCTTATGGATGTCGTCACGACTGCAGTACTCTTCTCTAATCAGTTCTTTGAAACCGTTCTAGGGTGTGGCATTAGCAACTGCCAGTCCTAGTAGTTGAACCTGCGCCTTCCACCAGGTTAACGCAGCTCCTTCGAGTGTTCCAGTAGCATACTACACCTTACGATCTTTCGGGCAATCACACATCTCGAAAACAGACTCGAGCTTCTCGAACCAGTGAAGAAGGCCTACAGCACCTTCTGTGCCGCTGAAAGTGCTAGGTCGGCAATCCATGAAGGTTTTGAATGTGCACACAGGAGGCTGAGCATGTTGACCTGTGGTGCGAGAATAAATGACAAGGTTAAGCACGAGGGTAGGTTTGCGAAGGTAAGATCTAAACGTCCAAAGATAGGTCGAAATAGCAGGTTATACCTCCTGCAGGAACAGCTGCGAGTGCCTCAGCAACTCGTTCGTTGATCAGAGCCGTCAATTGGGCTTGAGTAAGGTTGATACGTCCTCCGCGTCCGCTCATGATCTTCATCACGAAGCAACGTAAGTGAGAAAAGTGTCGTGAAAGTGCGTAAGTGTGGGACGACAGTAGAGAGTAAGCACACAAGGTTCAATAGCAATTGTTACATTATCTAATGCATAGCGAGAACTATCTGACCGACAATATAACATAAATCATACCACTTATGGTGTCGAGTCTTGCACGTGGAGCGAAGCGTCCTTGTGGATCGTTGAGCACTGTACAGGTTATAGTCTGGTTTTATCAAAAAGCTTTTCCCTTTTTAAAACCAAGTTCACTATAACCAATGGCTCTCATACCAATCTGTCACACCCCCAAAATCCACCATGCGGAGTATCACCGCTTGGAGGGGTGACATGACCAGGATCGAGCCACCAATTATATCGAACAACATAATTAAGTAAATAAAACCAAACACAATACGATTGGTGACCAAAAGGAAGTAAATCGATTTTAGTTTAACAGCGGAAGCATAAACATAAGTTCAAAACATAGTCCATAGTTCATAAGTTTAAAGTCCAAAACGTAGGTTTAATAAGTTTATAAAGTTTATTTATTAAATACGGGACATATCAGTTCGCATCCCACAACGACCACCTCCATATGCAAGCCCCAAGCATTTAACGACCTGTAAGGCATGTAACAACGAGTCAACAACAAAGTTGAGTGAGTTCACGTTTAGTTGTTTAGTTTTAAGTTGTTTCTGAAAACGTGGTTTGTCTTTCGTTGGCGTAATTGCTGTGGGGGTTACCCCGTAGTTGAAAGTAAGATTAACCAGTTCATTCTTTATTACCCAAACCATGTCCATGATTAGTGGGGGCTTCCCCATGTGAACCACTAGACCGTATGATATCGACTACTACGCAAGTAAGTTGTGCCCTACATCAGTGTCTATCATCACTGATGGTTTGCCATAGTCCATTAGTACACGCCCGTCCGACTGGCACGGTGTGAGGTTTGTTAAACCTAATAGCGCTATTAAGTAATGACCTGCTCGCCATTGGCCTCGACGATTAAGTCGATATAAAATGAGGGACTTACGATAGAGTTTTGTCTAGTAAGTTTTAAAGTTGTTGTCCTACCCAAGGAGGACGAACGTACGTAGTTCTACCCAAGGAGAATACGCAGGAATAATATTGGCATCCTACCCACGGAGGATGGCCGTACATATCCTACCCAAGGAGGATATGTAGATTCAATTTTAAGTTCTTTAACCCATTCCCAAACCACCGGGAATCCCATGCCTTAGAAAGTGTGTGAACTCACCTCGGTTTGCTCGGTTAGATTCTCAAATATAGCTAACAGTCAAGGTCGGTCAATCACGTCCTAATATAATTTACCAATTAGTCATTTAGTGGCTTTCAAATAGAACACAAAGTTCCTACACGTATCTATCACACAACATGCATCGTTTTAACAGTTTATGCCCATCTAAGTTTCCCATCCATTCCCCACTCAAAATCAAACATACGATAATGCACATAACATATATAACATGTTAGATCATTCACGGATAGCATAATCGACATTTAGACACGCAAGTCACAACTTATCTCAATTCAGCATTTATATTCAAAACCGGCTCTTTTCGGACATCTTAATAAAATAGTTAAATTATTCCAAAAATTCCCAAATTTTTACAAGATGTCTTAAACGTTCCATATTTTATTGTGTAAAAATATCGGAGTCCGGTTCACTACCAATATTTTATAAAAAATCATATTCCGGACTGAACTCAGATTTATGTATTTCTGACCACAGTCCACGGAACAATTTATTAAAAATTCATCGAGTGTCCGATTTATGAAATTCCAGTGGGGTAATTACACATGCATCGGTTGTCATCTACTGTACAAATTTCATGGTCCAATTCATCATAAAACTCAGGTTATGACCGAAAGTATAACAACCATTTATTGCTTTCAAAATTCAGCTTAAGTTGCTGTTACAAATTAATACTTTAAAAATAGTAAACGATGTCCAAAAATTACAATTCCGGTGCCATTAGAACCGTATTTCATAATAACATATTTTAGATTCAAAATATCGGTTTTTCGTTGAATTTATGCCCTGTTTACAGCCTGTTAAAGGCGGCTGAAAATACACATCAGCAAGCTGTTATCAGTCTCAAGGCTACTAAAACGCACACATATGATTACCATTCATTCTAATAATGATTTACAACAGGTTATAAGTTATTTACAGCAAACTAATACTCATATATTTCAGATTTATCTTGTATTACCATGTTTCATCATTATTTACTCTTTAACCAACAAGTTCATCACTCTAGCAAGACTTTTTAGTTTTGATTTTTAGTGTTCACGATTCATCCGACAAAACGCTTATTAACCACTCTAGACAAGATCAAGAAGAGGTTTAGAGTCACTTACTACTAGCTCGAGGCTAGGGAAGATCAAAGGCGTAAAAGTGGTGGATAAAAGCAATCTAGAGAGGTCTTTCGAGTTCCAAGCACACCGGGCTTCCTACTTCACCTCCTAGCACCTTGCTATCACCTTGGATTGGATTGAAGTTGCAAGAAGATGGGTGGTGTGTGGGTGGTGTATGGTGGCCGGTTGTGGGTGGCCGAGAGGGGGAGAGAGAGTGAAGTGAGGGAGTGTGTAATGATGGAGTATGGTTGTGGTGATCTTGGCCATGCTTTTATAATCACTTCATATATTTTGGTGAGTACTACAAGCAAAGATCTATTAAAATAATACCATAATATCCTTAGGCAAGATTTGAGAGTGTGGTGGGTATGGTCCTTGTGACCGAATCGGTTAGGGGGGGGGGGTTGGTTGTAGCTTTTCCAACTAAATAGGTGATGGATAGTTAGATTTCAAGTATTATGTTTATATATGTTAGCTATGTGATTTCTAGTGGGTGTCAGGGTGTTCGGGGATTACGACAAGCCAAGAAATAATTAAACAATGTTTCTAGCAATATTTTGGTGTCCTGGGTAATGTCCGGTTGTTCGGTTAGATACTGGTTCATTAGAGTGTTTAATTATTCCGTAAGGCGTCTTATACATATATTTTTGTAACACAATTAATTCCTAACAGAGAGGAAAATATCCAGGACCATTTAGTCAAGTTTTCTGCACAAGCCAAGTACGTTAACAAACACATGTAAGTATATCACAGTAATCAGAGAGCAGTTAAGAAATTCCACACAGTCGTCAAGCACTTTAATTATCAATAATAAATTGTACGGAATACATAGGATTTTGAGGGTTGTCACATTCTCCCCCTGTTAAGAGAATTTCGTCCCGAAATTTAGCGCGTGGTTACTGAGGAAGCTAGTTAAGTTGCGTTGGTTTCCTGATTTTCCTGGGGTGTCACAACTTATGCTTCCGCTACTCAAATTATGTTTTGTTAAACATCAGTTATATTGTGATGGGTCGAATTGATTACTTTTTAATTTCTATGTTCAATATGATTGGTGGCTTGATCCTGGTCATGTCACGCCTCCAAGCGGTGGTACTCCGCATGTGGATTTTGGGGGTGTGACATACAACTTCTTTTTCTGAAGTAACATCATTCTGTACACTCTCATTCGAACTTTGTGAACCTTCATCAGCACTTTCTGAGCTTTCATCAGATGCATCAGACTGTTCCTCCACACTTTTCACCGTCTCACCAATAGACTTCATCCAGGTGGCAAACATATCTGGTTCTCTGACAATCTTAGAGATAAAAGCTTTGTATTCTCCCTTTTCATCAACAAACATATCCCAGCTGAAGCCTTCAGGTAGTTGTTCATCATCTTGATCTACTAAACAGGCTTTGCTATCAGGAGATATGTAGTTGCTCCAATTGAAATCCACCAAACATGCTCTCTTCGAATCCTCAATCTTCCTACCATGAGCCGTCTGTGAATCTTGTGATTGACCAACCTGTTGATAAATGGCTTTCCGGTAGTAATCATCTTTTCCGAACGGATTCTGAGCTCCACTAGCTTCCCTGTTCTTGCATTCCCGTTTGAAATGGCCTTTCTCCCTGCAACGAAAACAAGTAACTTTAGATTTATCAAAACCTAAAGTAGAAACATGTCATCAAGAAAGTCATTTCTCCCGGTAACTGTCTTAAACTTTTCAACACGCCTAAGAACACTCGCTAGACACCATTTGATATCCGTCAATTCCATCTCTTCGGTGTCTATTTGATCGTAATCCTCTTTGGTGAGCATAGGATTCCCGATCCGACCAGCAACAAGACCTTCATAAGATAACAGCACAGAACCGAGTAGAGCCATGTGGTCTTTAGCAGTTTCTTCTGTAAAACTTTGACCTTCTGGAAGATTTAAAGCGATGTTGCACTGAATCACGTAACCATTTCCTGTCTTTGTGCCTTGAGACTGAAAACTTGTATTTGACTCTTTAGGATTAACGCTCGAAAATGATGAAAATCCACTACTGCTTTTGTTTGATCCCTGATTAGCCTTTTCTGATGAATCCCCAGCACTGAATGCAGTTTGGATTTTCGGACTTCTCTCAGATTCTAGAACTGGAATACTACCCTTGTAATACATCTTTACATCCTATTGACCACTCGGACTGTTCATCCTAGCGATCTTCTGTCGTTCCAGATCCTGACTCTCGATCTTTTCAATAAATTGAGAAATAGTCAACCCATCATAAACACCCGTATTCTTCAGAATCATCAAATACGTTCCCCACTCTTTCTACGGTAACGCATCGGCTAGCTTGTCTACCCACTCTTCACGATCTTCGGTAATACTCAACATCGACATTGATCGCACCAAGTGGCAGTAGCGTTCAATCAGCTTCTTCGTGTCTTCTCCCGGTAAGCTACTAAACAGATCAAACTCTTTCTTTAGCAACGCCTTCTTGCTTTTAATCATATTCTCGCTACCCTCAAATTTGACTTTAAGTGCATCCCAGATTGATTTTGCAGTTTTGTCGTGCTGAAGCAATATGAATATGTCTTCTTTGATTGCTTGCTGAAGCAGACTTATCATCATTTTCTCAGCTTTGTACATAACCCGTTCTGGATCTGTGAATTCTGATAACTCTTTGAGAACCTGCAGATCTGTTCGAGGCAACACATATTTCTTCAGAATACATTCCCAAGACCTGAGATGGTTTGCCTGTACCCAGTTCTCGAATCTATCTTTCCACCCGTAGTATTCTTCGATACTCATCAATTTCGGGGTCCTTTGGGTGGTTCCCGTCTCATTTTCTAAACTCATAGCTTGAGCAATAGCAGCTGGACCAGACGGTGTTGTAAATGCGTTATAGAACTCGGTATCCATGATGACTTAGCACGTTTTTCAAAATCAGTGACTAAAAAGCGAAATCAGGTACTTGTGTACTAAGAGCGAAATCCCAGACAATGCTAAAAAGCGAAATCACTTGATGCACACAAGAGTGAAACCCTAATGATCTTTGGAGCGAAATTATCTTGAATTATGTCACAAGAGCGAAATCAGATATGACTTATGAGCGAAATCCCTAGAAATGATATCTCTGGAGCGAAATCAGGGTTTAGGATGTCCCAATGAGCGAAATCAAGCTGACATATAAGCGAAATCATGAAATGTCCGTATAAGCGAAATCCAGTCCGAAGATAATTTGGTCCATTTTTAGTCCGAATTTTAGTGTCAAACTTTCCAGGGTTTGTTAATGTCCAATTATCTATGATTAGTGAAATTTTGAGCGAATTTTGACCGGTAAAACTTTCTGAAATGATAAAAGAAGGTGTAGAAGTAAGAAAACAAGATGAAATCCAGCTAATCTCTGCAGAACTCCTCCTCCTAAGCTCTGATACCACTTGTAGGATCGCGATCTGACCCAAACGAGTCGTTCAGATAAGCTCAACTCTGTTTCAGGTGCGGAATAACAAGAAACGGAGGTAGAAACAGCTGATTCTTCACTTAATATACTGATTATATTGATTTCACAATGATTACAGCTCGATCTTCACACCGGCAGCACTTCGGTATGGAATACAATGCCATGTCTTTTGATTTCGCTCAAGGAACCCCTATATATAGGGTTGATGATTTCGCTCAAAGGTACAAGACCACAAAAGCGAAACCCTAACAAGACCAAATAAGTGAAACCCCTACCTAATGTCCCTATGAGCGAAATCAGCTCACTAAACACAACACTCTTCCTATTTTCTCGTAAAACGTGCCCTAATATATACAATACAATGTAAGACTCGATCCAAGACGAAGTCGACAGATGTAGTGCACCAACATCCACTTAGCAAGATGCTAAGGGACCAGAGCATACACCAGAGGGACAACAATACAGAAAAGAAAAACTACAGTAAACTGAAACAAAAATTAACCATAGTCCATTCCTTTGAATTTAATCCAGTTCTCCTTGCTCAGGACAGAGATACAACATCGCTTCTCCATCCACCAGTAAGACCCTTGTTTTACTAATATTATGTTGGCCCAAAAAACATGACTGCCTTTCCCAGTCGTTTCTTTCCGCAGCAGAGGTGAGTGTGCGGTTCCACTCAAGATCCCAGCAGATACCACCCCACCTTCTTGTTGTCCATAATGGACACATCTTTATGCTTCACCATGGCAAAAATTTGAGGGAACATGTCCTTCAACCTGCTTTCTACCACCCACTCGTCCGGCCAGAACCTTACTTTGTCTCCTTTCCCCACATCCGGAACCAAAAACTCCTTAAGATCAACATTTGCTTTTAGAAGGTCCTTATAAATCGATCTAACCGCCTTTTATACAATCAAAACAATGGTCTTATATCCATCTACAATCAATACAATGGTCATTTCATTTTAAATGAAAAGCTAAACCAGTTAATACTCGAAATTTGAACCACTTATATTTTACCACTAATGGGTCAAACTAAAATTTAATCAAACCAGCTGACTCAAATTCATCCTAAGTGTTTTTCATGCATAGAACCTCCTAAACCACTTTATTGAAAAAAAAACATAAACTGCGAATACTTTTCCTGACATGCTATTTACTTACAAAACTTAAAAAATTTTGGACAGAAAGTGTTTAGGTCAACTGAACCTTTTTCTTCTTAAATCAAAACACCTAATTTGATCTTGCTCATAAGCATGTCTCGGTCCCACCCCGTTTGCTACCTATAGTAGGCACATACAATATGTACACTTTATAAGAAAAAAATCATTATAAATAAGCACAGACGTAACAAAAATTAGGAATAAAGAAATACCGGTTTGAAAGGCAGAAGTACCATGTCATACTTACAACTTAAAACCCAATTTCAAACATACCCAATACTTCATCAAGACTTATTAAGCAAGACTCCATGAGCCCTACAAACTTGCAGAATGCACAAGAAGATAACATAATGTCAAAGACATATCCAACTTCAAGGTAATGCTCATGCTTAAGAAAACAAACAAAAAAGAGAGGAACTCAATTAAAGCTCGTTCAAACTCACATATAAATATTTTCGCGTTTTTTCCCAAACTAGTGTAGATACAAAAAATATTTACCTATTTGGGTACTTTAAAAATATTTACCTATTTGGGTACTTTTATATATCCCTTTAATTTTTTAATTAAGGTAGATTTAAACTATTATTATTTTTAATTAAAAAACCCTTAATCACGCAGCCATTCACATCCATTAGATGGCGTTCCTACGCAACCAAGCGACCATCGTTCCTGAGGTTGGTTATTATCATTAGATTTCACTTTTTTATGTAATAAAAGAATCTTGTCATACTCAACGGTGGTGCATGTGATGAAGTATGCTTAGACAAATAAGACAAATCTTAAAAGAATTGATACTCAGTTCAAAAAAAAAAAAAAAAAGAAGAATTGATACTAATATTAAATAATTGATAGCTATATTCTTTGATTTTGTATATGGATTGTCTTTTTAATCAACGAGGTGATTAGGGTTTTACTTATACATTGTAGCAGTTCATATTTACCAATATAAAATTTTGAATTATCATACTTATGATGTTGTTTATCTATGTCTATCATCTCTAAAGTTGTTGTGTTATCATTCAGGATGAATAGGGTTAATGCAATACCAGACATGATTCAAAATGAGGATTTTAACGCGATGTCTCATATTGCTATCGTAAATAATGATGATGTGGAAGATGTGTTAGAAGACGAAACTGTAGATTGCATTAAAAGTGATACGGATGATGAGTTAGAAGATGAAATAGGAGATGAGACTCAAACAGATGGGGATGGAACTTCATATGGTAATGTTCAAGTACCTTTAACATATACCAATTTAGAGGAAACTAATTTAACAATTGATGACAATTGGAAGATACAACATTCTAAGACTAAAAATGATTTCATTCGTGAGTTGGGAGTTGATTCTTTCAATGACAAGGAAGAATTTGTTAAAGCTGTCAAGCTCTACAATATTAAAACACATAAACATTTTGAGGTTGTTGAATCACGTCCAGACATTTCGTTTATTAAATGCAAGCTGTATATGTATGTATCAGAAATCAAGAAGTAGTTTAATCACAACTGTAAGCAAGCACAGTAATTAAGCATTAATTAAATATTAATTAATTCGTACGGATACCTGTTTTGGTAAGGGTTGTCACATTCTCCCCCCGTTAAGAAAATTTCGTCCCGAAATTTTAGGCTCTGCTTCTAGTTGCAGGGGTCTCAGGAAATAAGTGGGGGTATTTCTCTTTCATTCGGTCCTCACGTTCCCAGGGGTATTCTGGTCCATGTCTTGCATTCCAACGAACCTTGACGAGTTTGACACTGCTCCGGCGGGTTTTGTTGATCTTCCAATCTGTAACCTCAACCGGTTCTTTGATAAAATGGAGCGTGTCGTCAATATGAATCTCGTCTGCGGGAATGACAACAGTATCTTGCGTTGGACTCTTCTTTAGATTTGATACATGGAATGTGTCGTGAACACCATTCAGCTCGGCAGGTAAGTCCAATTTGTATGCCACTAACCCAATTCTCTCTAGAATCTTGAATGGACCAATGTAACGCGGATTCAACTTTCCACGCTTCCCGAAGCGTGCTACACCCTTCCAGGGTGATACTTTCAACAAAACCATGTCTCCTACCTCAAACTCCAGAGGTTTCCTTCTTCGGTCCGCATAGCATTTTTGTCGATCGTGAGCCGCCTTGATGCGATCTCGGATCTGTGCAATCTTATCTGTGGTTTCCTGGACCACATCAGGACCAACCAATTGTCTATCACCTGCATCAGACCAACAAAGCGGTGATCGACACTTGCATCCGTATAGAGCTTCAAATGGCACGGCTCCAATACTGGTGTGGTAGCTGTTGTTGTACGAGAATTCGACCAATGGTAAGTGTTTATCCCAGCTACCACCCAAATCCATAACACATGCTCTCAGCATATCTTCCAAAGTCTGAATAGTTCTCTCGCTCTGGCCATCAGTTTACGGGTAAAACGCTGTACTCAGATTCAACTGTGAGCCAAAAGCTTCTTGGAAAGACTGCCAAATCCTTGATACAAACCTTCCGTCCCTATCAGAGATGATCGCGAGAGGCACTCCATGACGTGCAATGATTTCTCTCATGTAAATTTCAGCCAACTTGCCCGTGTTATCTTTCTCTCTGATGGGTAAGAAGTGCGCAGATTTTGTTAATCGGTCCACTATTACCCAAATAGTGTCATGACCTCTTGGCGTTCTTGGCAACTTTGTTATGAAGTCCATTGAAATTTGTTCCCATTTCCACTTGGGAATCTCAGGTTGTTGCAGAAGTCCTGAAGGCTTCTGGTATTCAGCTTTTACCTTGGCGCACGTTAAGCACTTGCTAACATAAACCGCAACATCGCCTTTCATCCTAGGCCACCAATAATAATCCTTGAGGTCCTGGTACATCTTATCCGCTCCTGGATGGATAGAGTACCGTGACTTGTGAGCTTCATCAAAAATGACTTTTCTCAAACCACCAAATAGAGGAACCCAAATCCTTTTCATGAAGCATAACGTTCCTTCCTCGTTTGGCATTAATTGCTTCTCCATCCCACGGAGATATTCTTCCTCAATGTTCCTTTCCTTCAGAGCCTCTTTCTGCTCGGCACGAATGCGCAGGGATAGATCTGTCTGGATAATCATCTCCAAAGCCCTAACCCTTATGGGCTTATTCCTTTCCTTTCAACTTAGGGCGTCGGTGACCACATTCGCCTTCCCCGGATGATACTTGATCTCGCAGTCGTAATTGTTCAACAATTCGACCCAACATCTTTGTCTCATATTCAGCTCTTTCTGGTCGAATATGTGCTGCAGACTTTTATGATCCGTAAAGATTGTACACTTCGTACCATATAAATAGTGTCTCCAAATCTTCAACGCAAATACCACTGCGCCTAGCTCCAGATCATGCGTGGTATAGTTCTTTTCATGTACTTTCAATTGGCGTGATGCGTAGGCTATAACCTTCTGGCGTTGCATCAACACGCAACCCAAACCTTGACGTGAAGCGTCACAATATACCACAAAATCATCAGTTCCCTCTGGTAGCGCTAAGATCGGCGCATTGCAAAGCTTGTCTTTCAATATCTGGAACGCTTCTTTCTGTTTGATTCCCCAATCAAACTTCTTATCCTTCTGCGTGAGGTAAGTCAATGGTTGAGCGATCTTTGAAAAATCCTCAATAAACCTTCAATAATACCCAGCCAAACCTAAGAATTGCCGAATCTCGGTTGGCGTCTTTGGAGTCTCCCAATTTCTGATCGCTTCGATCTTTGTGGGGTCCACATGAATCCCATCTACATTAACCACGTGTCCAAGAAATTGGACTTCGCGTAACCAAAATTCGCACTATGAGAATTTGGCATACAACTTCTCCCTTTTCAGCAACTCCAAAATGGCTCTTAAATGTTGTTCGTGTTCATTCTTTGTCTTCGAATAAATCAAAATATCGTCGATAAACACAATCACGAACTTGTCTAGATACGGCTTGCAGACTCGGTTCATTAGGTCCATGAAAACTGCAGGTGCATTTGTCAACCCAAACGGCATAACTAGGAACTCGTAGTGTCCATAGCGAGTCCTACAGGCTGTCTTCGGGATACTTTCCTCTTGTATCTTTAGCTGATGGTATCCAGATCAGAGATCGATCTTTGAATAAAAGCTTGAACCTTGCAACTGGTCAAATAGATCATCGATCCTTGGCAGAGGATATCTATTCTTAATCGTCAACTTATTCAATGGCCCGTTCGTCTAATAGACATTAGTCCACTGTAGGTAGTCGTGTTGGCTGAAGAGACTTGGGTTACACATACTGAAGACGCAATACTGTGAGTTCATATCCCCCTTTTCTCTTTACTGTTTTCAGTTTATACTTCGGGGGTGAAATACATGCGACAATTATTACAAACAATTATTTACATGGTATGGTTAGCGTAGGGAGGGTTACTACTAGATCATGTGAATGAGTAGGGCGATTAAGGCCATCAATCCTCGTTATAGGACCGAGGGACATGAGTGATAGATCTATTTGGGTGTAGCGAGCCCCACCCCTGAGTCCGCAGGATGGACCATGTGGTGACTATGTCTTCCAGCCGAAGCCCGGTGCGAAATCTGCTAGGTTTGAGTCTTCCTGCATCACTTCACACATATCAATGGCCTTGCAAACCACTGGTGATCTCTTTTTCCTTATTGCTACATACCAGGGACTTACATACATACTTACAACATTTTTCAAAGGTTTATACATACACACAAACAAACACATGAACTCGCTCAACTTTTGTTGATGTTTTCAAACTACATGTATTTCAGGAAATTTTAATGGATCTAGCGGGCGTTGGAAGTTTTTATGCTGCGTTAAGAATAAAGATGTCATCCATGGCCTTTGAGTTTGGACGGTGTGTCTTATTCCTGGACGAGACATGTCTTTCAAACTTTGGTATTATTCAATATCTTTTGACGAGTCCTTAATGAACTCAAAAACAATTTGTACGATTTGTAAAAATTGAATTTGGTGTCTACGTTTTAAAACAATGTTATTATGTTTTGAACTTAATTTATGGATGACAAATCTATGGTTTTATCATATAGTTGATGTTATGATTGAATGCAATGATATTAAGAAAGTCACACCATAATCATGCTTCCGCAAAAGTCAGGGTGTGACAACTTGGTATCAGAGCTTCGATCGTAGCGAACTAGGATTCTTTCTTGAGTCTATGTAACACCCCAGGAAAACCAGTAAACCACGCAGCCCAACTAGCTTCCTCAGTAACCGCATGCTAAATTTCGGGACGAAATTTCTTTCAAGTTGGGGATAATGTGACAACTCGAGTTTCCGAGATTTCCATCTCCGCATTTATTTCACGTTAATTGTTAATTGTTGTTTATACGACTTGTTTGCTTTGTAACCGTACATGTTTGTGATATGCTAAAACGTATTGTGAGTATGGTGTTATATGTTTGATGATTTAAGTTGGTAACTTGTTGGTCTATTTAGAAGTTAAAAACCTTAGACTATTGTACCCCAAACCAACTCGATGAAACACTAGAATAGCACCACATCTCCACCCGACGAAATAGAAGTGTTTCGCCAACCATACTTCGACGAAACAGGTGTGTTTCGTCACACACACCTCGACGAAACAAGGTGTTTCGCCAGCCCAAGATTCGTCGAAGCCCATTAAGGGCCCAGTACATTACGCGGATATTTATAGAGTTCCACTGGTTCATTTGTCACACTTTTAACAAATTAGAAACCCTAGAGTTCTCTCCCCTTAGCGACGACAATCCTGTGTGTTCGAAGCCCTCTAGATCGATCAAGTCAGTAATTCCATTTATCTCGGTTAGTGTTTAACCCTTGCATGAATAATTAATTTCTAGCATAGCTAACTGTTAGATCGAAGATATGATTTAGCAATGTATGTAATGCTTGGTCTTATGTTTGGATCCCTTTTGACTGATTATTATGATATGTATGAATGATAATGAAACTCGTAAACGCTATTCGAATTATGTGACGAAAAAGTGTTGAATCTGTGAATATTTAGGGTTCTTGTTGTTGTAGCTTCGAATAGGATGTTGTTCTATGGGATAGATTGGTTGATGTTGTGAATCTGTGAATTTGTGTTCATGTAATGGTCATTGTATAATAAAGATCGTTTGAGATTAACGTATGATTCTGCTCTGATTGATTGAACATCGAATGATTTCCGTATGATGATGATTGATGATAGTGTGTAACGGCTGAGGATAATGGTTAGGGTTTCTGGGTAATCATCAGTACACGACGTAACTGACCATGTAGGAGAAACGCAAATCATGGCGAAACAAGGGGTGTTCCGCCGAGAGTAAATATGACGAAACGGAGGGTGTTTCGCCGAGGGGATCACGACGAAACAGTGGGTGTTTCGTCGAAGGGTTGTACGACGAAACAAGTGTGTTTCGTCAAATGGGTAACATGCACAGTGAACTCAGTTAAGTCTGTTAGGGGTTAACCGAGTTAGTTAACTGTTGTTAAAGAATAAGCATGTCTTGCATGAACTCGTATAACTGATAAAATGCTAAGTGTTAGTTGTTACTTGCATGTATGTGATTGAACAATGTGATTACCAACTGATTACGTATGTATAAACACTATAGGATTGGATTGAATTGTTGTGAGCGAGTAATAATCTTACCGAGCAAACCAAGGTGAGTTCACACTTTCTACAAGGCATGGGATTCCCAAGGGTTGGGAATGGGTTAATAAACTAAAACGAAACTCTACATATCCTTCGTGGGTAGGATATGTATGGCCATCCTCCTTGGGTAGGATGCCACTATAAATCCTGCGTATTCTCCTTGGGTAGAACTACGTACGTTCATCCTCTTTGGGTAGGACAACAACCTTAACTTACTAGACAGAAATCTATCATGAAGTCCCTCCTCTTTATATCGACTTAATCGCCGAGGCCGATGGCGAGCGGGTCATTAGTTAATAGCGCTATTAGGTTTAACAAACCTCACACCGTGTCGTTTGAACGGGCGTGTACTAATGGACTATGGCAAACTGTCAGTGATGATAGACACTGATGTAGGGCACCACTTATATTTCGTTAATAGTCGATATGGTATGGTCTAGTGGTTCACAAGGGAAGCCCCCCACTTCTTATGGTTATGGTTTGGGAAACAAAGGTATTGGTTAATTCGTGGTTTACGAAACAACTTATGATTTTCATAACAAACTGGTAAAACTAAACAACCAACTGTGAACTCGCTCAACTTTGTTGTTGACTCGTTGTTACATGCCTTGCAGGTCGTTAGGTATTTCAGGAGCTTGCATGAGGAGGCGTGGGTGTTGTGGGACATGGATAGTCATATGCCATGTTAAACATTTATTACATTTTGAACTATACTTTGGTTTTAAACATTATGCTTCCGCTTACAACTTAAACTATGTTTTGTTTAGACACCAATTATGTTGTGTTTGGGTTTGCACTTATTTTATACTATGTTCAATATGATTGGTGGCTTGATCCTGGTCAGTCACGCCTCCAAGCGGTGTTACTCCGCATGTGGATTTTGTGGGTGTGACAGATTGGTATCAGAGCCATTGGTTATAGTGAACTTGGTTTTAATAAGGGGAAAAGGTTTTTATTAAAACTAGACTATAACCTGTACAGTGCTCAACGATCCACAACGACGCCTCACTCCGCGTGCAAGACTCAACATTCTAGGTAATATGGTTTATGTTTGTATTGCCTACTTGCTGGATACATAGAACTTTGCTCATGGTATGCTTAGATGAACGTAATGACCGTTGTTTGAAAAACATGTGTGCTTACTCTCTTCTGTCATCGCACTTTCGCGAACCTCTCTCACTCATGTTTTCTTTGGTATGAAGATCATGAGTGGACGCGTTAACCTAACTCAAGCCTAGCTAACGGCTCTAATCAATGAACAAGTTACTGCAGCACTCGCAGCCGCTCAGGCAGGAGGTATAACCTGCCATTGCAACTTACTCTAGGATCTTTAGATCCTTGATGCGTGTGTAGTGTAACATAATTTAGATGTATATTTTAAGCCCTTTTTACACTTTTAGCCAAGTTTTAAATTTGTAAAACACGATATTTACTAACACTAAACACACATATGGGCAAGTGCACCCATCGTGGACGTAGTATAGTGTTGGTAAGGTACCGAGGTCGTCTAAGGACACAAGAGCTTTTAGTACCGGTTTATCCTCAATGTCTAATCAAATCAAAATGTTAGAAAAGGTTTTTTAAACTAAGAAAATAAAAACTAACTAAATGTTGAAAAAGAAAAATAAAATAAAAACAGATAGACAAGATGAATCACTTGATCCGACTCGTGTATTAGTATAACCTTTGATTATTTTCGCACTTTTGCACTTGTTTAAGAGATTATCGTAGTTATTGTAATAGGCCCCTCTTTTGAAGGCGACGTTACCCTCAACCAAGTAGTTTGAGTCAGCAAGGATACAATCCTAAAGGGTTGGATTATTGGAAGATAATGAATTAACTTATTAATGCAAATTATGGTAGGCCCCGCTTTTGGCGGTGACGTTACCCTCGACTAAGTAGTCTGAGTCAGCAGAGATACAGTCCTAAATAGCCGGGTTATAGTATTAATAGTAGTTAACTTATGAGGGGGTCAAAGAGTTTGGATCCCCGCCATCCAATACCTATGGGCATTGAAGGAGATCCTACTAAATTTGACCCAGGTCCCTTGCAGGACCTCTAAACGCTGAACAAGGGCAAGACCCTTACCAAATCATTCCCTTAACCCCCGACCAGGTAGCCAACATACCTCCATATAGACCGTGGAGATATGAATGGTGAAAATCTTTTATTTTATATGGACAGTAAAATAATGCCAAGACACCACGGACAAACGATAAGGAAAGATCACCTTCAACATAAGCAACTAGTTATTAAAGTCATTAATACAAAACCAAATAAAAAGTGCAAAAGATTAAAAATAAAAAGTATTATACTAAACACTTGTCTTCACCAAGTGATGTAAGAGACTTAGGCAAACATGGCCTTGATTGTCAAGAACTCTTACGATCAATCTTGGATCCCGAGACGACTCACACACTCTATGATGGACAATGGATGATGGTGGTGGATGATGGTGTTATGGTGGTGGTAGGCGGTGGATGAAGTGTGAGAGAGGTGGCGTGCCAAGGGATGAGTTGCAATGAAGCCAAGCACTTCTATTTATAGGCTGAACAGAAGGCTGGGCACGGCCCCGTGTCCGGTGGACACGCCCCCGTGCCTGTCTGACACTCTCTCTCTTCATTAATTGTAATTCGCAATTACAATTAATGCGCCTGCTGTACTTTCGCCACGCCCCCGTGTCCGTTGGACACGGCCCCGTGGTGGGCAATAGAAGCTTCTATAGGTTTGTCTTTTCTGCTGCTTCTTGGGCACGGCCCCGTGCTGGCTGAGCACGGGGCGTGTTCAGTCTCCTGTCTTCTCTATTTTGCTTGGGAGAATGCTGTTGAGGGGTCGGGCAATCCACTTATGTTCCTTTTCTTGTATTTATGTTAGATTTAGCTGTCTTTTTGCTTCTTTTGTGAATTTGAGCTCATTTAATCCTGAAAATACAAAAGGAAGACAAAAGCACTCTTTTTCCAACATTAGTACTTAAAAAGGGTTATTTTTATGCCTTATTTGATGTAATTTATATGTTTCATTTTACACACATCAAATACCCCCACACTTGAACTTTTGCTTGTCCTCAAGCAAAACTCTTTAATATGTGGCTTACACTCCCAAATGGAATGGGTAGAAGAGAAGGTTTTGGCTTGTCATAGAGTGTCGGGAATCCAAGATCTTTTTGTGTTTTATTTTTATTTATTTACAATCCTATTCGTTATGATTTGTTTAGAACGTTTCATAGGAAAAATTACTTATTTGGGCATAACATGCCTTTTTTAAAATTCCATTTATATACAAGTTCACATACCTCACTGGAGAAATCACTCACACTCGGAAGGTGTATTTTTAGTGAATCACTCGAGAGCGGCATGGAACTTATTCCTACTATAAGCTTGCCAAGCAATCAATCCTCCTCCTTTTTAACTTGTTACCTTTGTAAATATCAAGAGGACTTTTTTTTGGGTAAAGGCTTGGGCTAAAGGTGGGTGAATGGGTTAGTGGTTAGTAGAAAAGGGCGAAAAGCGTAAAAAGCGTCGGTTTTCGTAAAACATTTTGTTTTTAGTGACTTTTTATTTCGAAGTATTTCTTCAAACAAGCTTTTGTTTCAAGAGCTTTGTTTGTTTATTTCTAACTTCATTTTTTTTTCAGTCACACGAAAACCGAGCTTGTTACTAAAATAAAGGGTAAGAATAAAAAGGGTTTTTGGTGGGTAAAAAGGTTTTAGGGTAAAGAAATGAAAGGTTTAGGCTCAAAGGGGTTAACTAGGGGGATTTTGGGTAGGTGGTAAAAAAATGAAAAATAATGGTGTGTAAAGAAAAAGGGTTAGTCCTAATGCCTCCATCATTTACTTACTTGGGTTTAAGTTGGTAAGGACCGGGAATGAATTGTCGTGGCAAGTTCTAGAGTCGTAAGAACCAAGCGGCTATTCACACAAGAAACGAAAAATGAGCATTTAGTCTAAAGATGTGTATTTGTGTGCTCAATAAAGGCTCAAAACTCACTTTTTGTGGGAATGGGTTTTTCTATGTGATCAAGTATATATAATCAAATTTTAACTTAAGCTTGTCATGCAGTTTCGTAATTTTCGTATGTTGGTTCTTTTTATCACGACGCTATTGGTTGTAAACTCGTAAAAATATAATCTTATTCATCTTAGAATTCCCAACTTAAACTTTAGACAAGTAAAGAAAAAAAATTGAAAATTCTTGAAAAAAAATTGGGGTGATTAGCGGTTCCAATAGAGTTTTGTGTAAGAGTTGTTTTTAGGACTTGCAAAATTTCAAGGTTTTAGCATCCCCCCACACTTAAATTACACATTGTCATCAATGTGTCCCAAAAATAAATTTTTAGGTTGATTAGATGTGTAATATGGTGTTAAAAGCAAAGATTTTATGTTACTGGCAGTCTGGACACGGCCCCGTGGGGACCGGACACGGCCCCGTGTTCAGGTGCCAGTAACGAAAATTAGAGAAAAGAAACAGAAGCCTGGACACGGGGGCGTGTCTGGTGAACACGGCCCGTGTCCAGTTACCTGAACTGGGCGTTTTTCTGCAGGGGGTGCAGCACGGGGCCGTGTTGGTTGGACACGACCCGTGTTGAACCTTCTGTGTCGGAGAAATTGATGTCGGGTTGCCTTGTTCTTGTGCATGGGGTCATGTTTCTCGTTTCCCTTTTCATCCTTTACCACCATGAGTGTGTTTTATTTATTATGAACCATTCAAATTTTAAAACCATCACTTCATTGAAATCATAGAGAGATCTTACATAATATTACTAAAATAAGATAAAATAAAAACTTAACTAAATAGGTCAGGAGGTACACGAGGTTATCATAAAGAGTTCTACTTTTTTTAAGAAAATTTCGAGAATAGTTTCCCGATATAGTAGGACTTCCGGCCGAAGATTTTCTGCCCCCCTAAATGTTGTCTAAAGCCATTCTTCTATCTCCCTTGGAAGGAAGAAGGCGGCTTCATTTTCCTCAGAAATTTGTGGCTGAGGGAGAATATTCACCGGGACTCCTTGCACCACCCTTTGCGGAGCCTCTTGGTACATGGCGTACCACTTTGCCGGAATGACGACCTCGGGCACCACGTTCCACGCCCTTTGGGTTATTATAGGTACCAAAGGCGGGGAGGCGAGAAGGTTTAACCTCTGGTGCAAGAGGTTTACCTCTCGGAGACAGCCCTCTAGCCCTACTGTCAGATGGTTGATACGGTCGACCAATGCTTCCTCCACTCCCGTCATTCATCAATAGCCTCCCTTAGGGCGTAAACATAGTTTATAAGAGAGTCTTCTGCCGTCGATGATCTCCTCCCTTGTCGGTTATTTCTTGAAGATGTTCCGCTTGTTCTGCTTGCCATTTTCTGAGAAAGAAACCGAAGAAAGCTAAATTTTTACGAAACAGTGCCTCGGACACGGCGCCGTGCTCGCTGAGCACGGCCCCGTGTCCATTTGTCTGCAGGATTTTAGGCTAAGGAGTCTTGGAGTTTTAAATTATTTTCATGATTTTCAACTAGGTTTTAAGCACAGATAATTTAAAACAAAGTTATTCAACTAACTTTAAACAAGAATCCTTAGCAAATAATCTTACAAACTTCTCATGAAAGGTTGGAATCATGGAGCTTCCAAGCTTTCATGGAGGAAATGTTTGAAAATTTTGAAAGAAGAGGTAATGAATAAAAGTGGAAGGGACAAGATGGTCCTTGGGAACCTTCTTTTGGCACTTACCTAGGATGGTATGAGTGAAGATCCCAGGAATCTCTGTCTTTTGAAGTGGTCAAAAATGAGCAGGGATCAGGCTGCATTTAAAGAAAACGACAGCGCACTGGACACGGCCCCGTGTTGGCTGGGCACGGCCCCGTGTGCAGAGGAAATCCTGACACATTTTGTTCGTATTCTGACAAAATCAGCAGAGAATCTTTTAAATGAGCACGGGGGCGTGTTGACCTGGACACGGCCCCGTGTCTGGAGGCTGTCTTATGGAGTTTTGTTTCTTCTAAGGATCTCATTGCTATCGGGTGGTTCCTTACTGGTTGGGACAACCCCAAAGTGCCTAAGATACCTTAATTGTCCTAGACTAAGGCGAGAACGCAAGAGGTTGTCGGTTAGGGTAATTCCTATTTTCATTCTAGGTGGACAAGTCCAACCCTTCCCTGGGCTCTCGTTAAAGAAGGTGTATGCCAAATCGCTCAGGTCTATGTATGCACCGAACGAAGTCGATGGAGAGTCCTTCACGGCACAATCGGCACAGGGACGACTATCGTCCAAGTCTTTGCTAGGTATGAAGGTATTTTTGGGAGCAACGAGGTTGTCGGAATGCGATCCCAACATTTCTTCATGCTCAGTGTCTTGTGGTGGATCAATAAAATCCTTCCTAAGTTCTTTTGACCAATTCAGAATTAGCTCTTCCAGTTGAAATAACTCCTCAAGGAGCATTTCCCCTAGAATATCTGGCTGGGCGCATTCGAGGGAGAGATAGTGATTATTTTTACTTTCGCCCCTCTTAAGGTTATAAGGAATCGGTGGGTCTTTGTAGTGGGGCCTATAATTTAGAAAGTAACATTTTACTTCTTCATGTTCGCCTCCACATAATTGACACCATGTACCATAAGAGTGCTGAAAGTAAAAAAGAATTACTATCACTCATGTTTATGTCAGAAATTACCAACCGCCGGGATCTAACGGTTCTGTTTTCAGTAAGTGAATCTTGGGCACGGGGGCGTGTTGAGTGAGCACGGCCCCGTGTGCAGCTTACTGTCTGACTTAAAACAGGATTGCCAGTTCCAATTATTGAGCACGGGGGCGTGTTCAGCGGGCACAGCCCGTGCTGAGCTCTGCAAAAGCTGAAAAACTAAGAAAATCCTAAAAATTAAAAAGAAAAAGTAAAAAGATGATTAGGCCGTTGATTCCTAACTTTCTTAAAATCCTTGTGTCCCCGACAACGGCGCCAAAAACTTGATGCGTGTGTAGTGTAACATAATTTAGATGTATATTTTAAGCCCTTTTTACACTTTTAGCCAAGTTTTAAATTTATAAAACACGATATTTACTAACACTAAACACACATATGGGCAAGTCCACCCATCGTAGACGTAGTATAGTGTTGGTAAGATACCGAGGTCGTCCAAGGACACAAGATCTTTTAGTACCGGTTTATCCTCAACGTCTAATCAAATCAAAATGTTAGAAAAGGTTTTTTAAACTAAGAAAATAAAAACTAACTAAATGCTGAAAAATAAAAATAAAATAAAAACAGATAGACAAGATGAATCACTTGGATCCGACTCGTGTATTAGTATAACCTTTGATTATTTTCGCACTTTTGCACTTGTTTAAGAGATTATCTTAGTTATTGTAGTAGGCCCCTCTTTTGAAGGCGACGTTACCCTCAACCCAGTAGTTTGAGTCAGCAAGGATACAATCCTAAAGGGTTGGGTTATTGGAAAATAATGAATTAACTTATTAATGCAAATTATGGTAGGCCCCGCTTTTGGCGGTGACGTTACCCTCGACTAAGTAGTCTGAGTCAGCAGGGATACAGTCCTAAATAGCCGGGTTATAGTATTAATAGTAGTTAACTTATGAGGGGGTCAAAGAATTTGGATCCCCGCCATCCAATACCTATGGGCATTGAAGGAGATTCTACTAAATTTGACCCAGGTCACTTGCAGGACCTCTAAACGTTGAACAAGGGCAAGACCCTTACCAAACCGTTCCCTTAACCCCCGACCAGGTAGCCAGCATACCTCCATATAGACCGTGGAGATATGAATGGTGAAAATCTTTTATTTTATATAGACAGTAAAATAATGCCAAGACACCACGGACAAACGATAAGGAAAGATCACCTTCAACATAAGCAACTAGTTATTAAAGTCATTAATACAAAACCAAATAAAAAGTGCAAAAGATTAAAAATAAAAAGTATTATACTAAACACTTGTCTTCACCAAGTGATGTAAGAGACTTAGGCAAACATGGCCTTGATTGTCAAGAACTCTTACGATCAATCTTGGATCCCCGAGATGACTCACACACTCTATGATGGACAATGGATGATGGTGGTAGATGATGGTGTTATGGTGGTGGTGGGTGGTGGATAAAGTGTGAGAGTGGTGGTGTGCCAAGGGATGAGTTGCAATGAAGCCAAGCACTCCTATTTATAGGCTGAACAGAAGGCTGGGCACGGCCCCGTGTCCGCTGGACACACCCCCGTGCCTGTCTGACACTCTCTCTCTTCATTAATTGTAATTCGCAATTACAATTAATGCGCCTGCTGTACTTTCGCCACGCCCTCGTGTCCGCTGGACACGGCCCCGTGGTGGGCAATAGAAGCTTCTATAGGTTTGTCTTTTCTGCTGCTTCTTGGGCACGGCCCCGTGCTGGCTGAGCACGGGGCGTGTTCAGTCTTCTGTCTTCTCTATTTTGCTTGGGAGAATGCTGTTGAGGGGTCGGGCAATCCACTTATGTTCCTTTTCTTGTATTTATGTTAGATTTAGCTGTCTTTTTGCTTCTTTTGTGAATTTGAGCTCATTTAATCCTGAAAATACAAAAGGAAGACAAAAGCACTCTTTTTCCAACATTAGTACTTAAAAAGGGTTTGTTTTATGCCTTATTTGATGTAATTTATATGTTGCATTTTACACACATCAATCCTACTCTCGGAAACCAACACTTGTGCTTAACTTTGTCACTTCTTGCACACACGACAGGTCAACACGCTCAGCCTCCTACATATACCTTCAAAACTTTTATGGACTGTCGACCAACTACTTTCAACGGCACTGAAGGAGCTGTAGGCCTCCTCCATTGGTTCGAGAAGCTCGAATCTGTTTTTCGAGATGTGTGAATGCCCTGAGGCACGTAGGGTGAAGTATGCTACTGGTACTCTTGAAGGTCTAGCGCTCACGTGGTGGAACGCTCAGGTTCAAATGCTGGGGATTGTTGCTGCTAACGCCACCCCATGGAATGATTTGAAGGAACTGGTCAAAGAAGAGTATTGTAGTCACGACGACATCCACAAGTTGGAAGTCGAGTTCTTTAACTTAAAGATGACGGAGTCAGAAATCGAAGCGTATACGAAAAGGTCTAATGAGCTGGCAATTTTGTGTCCTACTATGGTGGATCCTCCCATCAAGCGAATCGAGTTGTACCTCAAAGGTTTAGTGCCAGAGATCCAGAGTCACGTGACAGCAGCAAACCTCGCCACCATCCAGCAAGTCACTCGACTGGCTCATCGTCTCACTGATCAGGCGGTGGAACAGAACAAACTGCCCAAGCGTATTGGTACTACTGCTACAGTCGCTACTACTTCTGATGCCCCCAGCGACAACAAGCGCAAATGGGATGGGGTCTCCAGTAAGGGTTCAACATCGGCTCAGTCTCAGTCTCAGCAGCGAAAGACTGACGACTACCAGAGTCCTGGTCAGCAATCATCTGGTAGTCAAGGGCAGGGTGGATACAGGGGAAACCACCCCAAGTGCAACCGATGCAACAGGCATCACAGTGGGCAGTGCAACAAGGGTCGTTGTCAGAGGTGTAACAAGTTTGGTCATGAAGCGAAGGATTGTAGGAGCGCGCGACTTGCGAATCAGAAGCGTCAACAGCAACAACAAGTTCCACAGAATCAGCCGCAAAAACAACAGGGTAACAGGGGATGCTTTCAGTGTGGTGCTGAAGGCCACTTCAAGAGAAATTGTCCTCAGTTGAACCAGAACCAAAATAACAATAACAATCAGGGGAACGGAAACAACAATGGGAACAACAACGGGGAAAACAATGGAAACAATGGCGCCCGGGGCCGTGCGTTTGTGATTGGTCAGGGTGATGCAAGGAATGATCCTAATGTCGTGATGGGTAAGATTCTACTGGATGATTTTTATGTTAATGTTTTATTTGATTTGGGTGCCGATACCAGTTATGTGTCTCTAAAAGTTAGTCGAATGTTAAAGCGTGTCCCAACACTTTTGAACACCAAGCATGTCGTAGAGTTAGCAAATGGTAAAAGTTTAGAGGCCACACACGTAGTCAAGGGTTGTAATCTTATCTTAGCTGGTCAGACCTTCTCTATCGACCTCATTCCTATTGTTCTGGGTAGTTTCGACATCGTTATTGGTATGGATTGGCTATCTCAACATCGAGCAGAGATCCTCTGTCAGGAGAAGATCGTCCGCATTCCTCGTTTAAATGGAGAACCTTTAGTGATTCATGGCGACAAGAGTGGTGCCGTGGTAGGCATCATTTCTTTTCTTAAGGCCCAGAAGTGTTTGCGAAAGGGCCACACTACTATATTAGCCCTCGTTACTGACACCTCAAAGAAAGAGAAGAAGATAGAAGATTTTCCGACCGTACGTGACTTTCCTGAGGTATTCCCTGAGGAATTACCTGGTCTACCGCCTCATCGGCAAGTTGAGTTTCAAATCGAGCTAGCGCCTGGAGCAGCACCCATAGCTCGAGCACCTTATCGTTTAGCTCCATTAGAACTAGAAGAACTGTCCACGCAACTGCAAGAGCTCTTGGACAAGGGCTTTATTCGTCCTAGCTCTTCGCCTTGGGGAGCTCCAGTATTATTTGTGAAGAAGAAAGATGGTACCTTCAGAATGTGTATCGATTACCGTGAACACAACAAGGTGACTATAAAGAATCGTTATCCACTTCCACGCATTGATGACTTGTTCGATCAGCTGCAAGGGTCGAGCTACTATTCGAAGATTGACCTGAGGTCAGGTTACCATCAACTAAGAGTTCGAGACGAGGATATCTCTAAGACAGCATTCAGGACACGTTATGGGCATTATGAGTTCCTGGTTATGCCTTTTGGATTGTCGAACGCGTCTGCAGTCTTCATGGATCTTATGAACAGAGTGTGCAAGCCTTACTTGGATAGGTTCGTTACTGTTTTCAGGAGGAACACGAGCGTCATCTACGGCTTATTTTAGAACTTCTTCGAACAGAACAGTTGTACGCTAAGTTTTCAAAATGCGACTTTTGGCTTCGTGAAGTCCACTTTCTGGGCCACGTGGTAAACAAGGATGGGATTCATGTTGATCCATCCAAGGTGGATTCGATCAAGAACTGGCCTGCACCTCATACACCAACGGAAATCCGCCAATTCTTGGGTTTGGCGGGCTATTACAGAAGGTTCATCAAGGATTTCTCCAAGATTGCGCAACCTCTCACTTCACTGACTCAGAAAGGTGTCACCTACCATTGGGGTGATGCACAGGAATCTGCTTTTCAGCACTTAAAGGATAGACTTTGCAGCGCACCAATACTCTCATTGCCAGAGGCACAGATGACTTTGTGGTTTATTGTGACGCATCAATTCAGGGTCTTGGGTGTGTCTTGATGCAACGGGATAAAGTCATTGCTTATGCGTCGCGCCAACTTAAGATTCGCGAAAGGAGTTACACTACACACGATCTGGAGCTGGGAGCTGTTATCTTCGCACTCAAGATAAGGAGACATTACCTGTACGGTACCAAGTGCACTATTTACACCGATCACAGGAGTCTCGAGCATATCTTCAAGCAGAAGGAATTGAACATGCGACAACGTCGATGGGTCGAGCTATTGAATGATTACGAATGCGCGATCAAGTACCATCCGGGCAAAGCCAATGTGGTGGCCGAAGCCCTCAGTCGAAAGGATACTACACCTAGGCGTGTGCGAGCGTTACAACTCACATTCAGTCTAGTCTTCCTTCCCAAATACGAGATGCTCAGGTAGAAGCATTGAAACCAGAAAACGTCAGGGCTGAGGCCCTATGCGGATCAAGGAAACGGTTAGAACAAAGGGAAGACGACGCTTACTATGTAACGGGGCGTATTTGGGTCCTACTTTATGGAAACTTACGCGAGCTAGTGATGGATGAAGCACATAAGTCTCGGTACTCGGTACATCCTGGTTCGGATAAGATGTACCTGTAGGATCGGTTTTGACACCAAGCGATTGCGTAACGAACGTGTGACGTGCGGAATCCGTACACGAATGTGACCAAACACACAAGAACGTTCAATAACCGTGATTCTATTGAATTAATATGACGAGTACATGCATCGAGAATCACGTGGAGAACTTTCTCTCTCTAGACTTTCTCTCTCTAAGATTAGCTCTCTAATTCCCAAATGAGCAAAAGTCTTAAACCTAACACTATAACTCCCTATTTATAGGCCAAGGCTTTTAATGAAACTTCTCATTAATTACAAGATTTCCACCTTGCCTTTTGACTAGATATAACACTATAAAGACTCGTTATCTTCAGTTTCTCGCTACGGCTCGGATTGACGAAGGCGATAGACATTACTGCACTAACAGTACCACGACTTAAAGACTACATACTGGTGGCCTAGCATGAAGGCCCACATAGCAACGTACGTCAGCAAATGTTTGACTTATGCGAGAGTCAAGACTGAATACCAGAAACCATCTGGCCTACTTCAACAACCAAAGATACCGCAATGGAAATGGGAGCAAATTTCCATGGATTTCTTTACTGGCCTGCCTAGATCTCAATGGGGAAATGACACTATTTGGGTTATAGTGGATCGATTGACTAAGTTTGCACATTTCCTGGCTATTAAGGAAACAAACAAGTTCTCCACTCTAGCAGACGTCTACCTTAAGGAAGTTGTTTCGAGGCACAGGGTGCCAACCTCCATTATATCTGATCGCGATGCACGTTTTACTTCTGAGCTGTGGAAAGCAATGCACAAATCTTTTGGCTCATGTTTAGACATGAGCACCGCTTATCATCCGCAGACGGATGGACAGTCTGAGCGCACTATTCAAACACTTGAAGACATGCTTAGGGCATGTGTGATTGATTTTGGCAATGGCTGGGAAAAACACCTCCCGTTAGTGGAGTTTTCGTATAACAACAGTTACCACACCAGTATTCGGGCCGCTCCATTTGAGGCATTGTACGGGCGTAGATGCCGATCACCTCTTTGTTGGGCAGAGGTGGGTAATAGTCAGATCACGGGTCCAGAACTTGTAGTAGACACAACGGAAAGGACTGCTCAGATACGACAGCGAATGGCGGCAGCTCGTGACCATCAGAAAAGCTACGCTGATAAGCGTAGGAAACCACTCGAGTTCCAGGTTGGGGATTGAGTGCTACTCAAAGTCTCACCATGGAAAGGTGTGGTTCGTTTAGGCAAACGAGGTAAACATAACCCACGTTATGTTGGACCGTTCGAAATCATTGAGAAAATAGGCAGGTGGCCTATGTCACACCCCCAAAATCCACCCACGGAGTATCACCGCTTGGGAGCGTGACTGACCAGGATCAAGCCACCAATCATATTGAACATGTAATAATAATTAAGTGTAAATGTAATTCATCACAATACAATTGGTGTTCATCTCAAAACATAGTATAAGTAGCGGAAGCATAGTATAAAAAATCCAACACAAGTGTTAAGTTTAAAGAGTCATTAAAGTGTTTATCATAACATCCACAATCCGTGGCCACAACGATCGCGCCTCCCGTGCAAGCTCCATGAGTACCTATGGTCCTGCAAGGCATGTAACAGAAAGTCAACAACTAGTTGAGCGAGTTCACAGTAAGTATGTTTGCAATAGTAAGTTCGTTGCATCACCATGCGGTATTAACTAAGTCAATTGTATGTTCATTTAGTGGGGGCTTCCCATGTGTGTATGTACTAGACTAGAGGTAACCATAAGTGTTCTTCTTAACCCGAGAACAGTAGTACGTACGAGGTTTACGTAGGGTTTACGTAAGTGTCCTTCTTATCCCGAGGACAGTGGTACGCGGGGGTTTACGTAGGTTTTACGTAAGTGTCCTTCATAACCCTAGGACAGTAGTATGTATGAGTTTACGTAGGTTTTACGTAAGTGCCCCTCGAACCCTGAGGACAGTAGTAAGCACAAGTATTACGTAGGTTTTACGTAAGGGTCCTTCGCAACCGAGGACGATGGTAGATAGTATAGTAACAGTGTAATCCAAATAATTCATCAATCCTTTTCCTTCAATCCCATTCCCTACCCACAGGGAAATCCCATGCCTTGGTAAGAGTGTGAACTCACCTTGGTTTGCTCGGTTTGTGATTGCTTCTAGTGTTAATTAATGGTTAGGTCCGTTACACACGACCTAGGGTACATTGCACATAAACTCGATGTAAGTGTTTACGTTCAATTAGGGTTTACAATTCCTTGATGTCCAAACAACTGTGTTCCGTGTGATAATTGCGTACAGAATGACATGACATAGATTGTTCATACATACAGTATCATCCAGTAACATACAGTAACATACAATAATATACAGTAACATACAGTAGCATGCAAAGTGTTCCTTATACAGGGTTTTGAACTTAGCATTATAAGTAAACCCAGATCCCTAGTGTTAGCATTAAGTCTAATACTAGTGTTTACAATAAACTCGGATCATTCACGCATTACAAAACTCGGATCATTCAATCATTACAAAAACTCGCATCATGCAAGCATCACTAAAAATTCGGACCCTAGTCAAACAAAAGCTCAGACCCGAACACCCCCTTATCAAGGTCGGACCAAACACCCTTTAATAAAAGTCGGACCAATATCCCCTCTTGAAAGTCGGATCATATGTTCATAATCAAAAAGTCAGACTATATGTTCATAACAAAATTCGGACCAAACCCCCTTATAAAATTCGGACTACCAAACCCCCTTATAAAATTTCGGACCTCATACATCATCACAAGTTCAGACCACATACATCCTCATAACTTCGGACCACATACACCATCATAAAGTTCGGACCTTATACATCATCATCAAAACTCGGATCTTATAACTCCTTTACACAAATTCGGACCATATAAGCTACATAAAAGTCGGGCCTAACATCAATCATGCGAATATTCAAATTCAATGTAACAGTTATGTTTTACGATCAAGAACCCTAATCCCAGACATTGCCAGTGCTGTGATCAAACAGGCAATCCAACTATTCTAGTATATCAAACATCATAGTGACAGGCAAAAGGTTACGCAAATACTCATAAACCATGGTGCAAACAATCAGAATGATCAATAAACACAGAACAATTGTTTGGAGAACTAGGGTTTCGCATGAATCACATAATCAAGGATTAACAACAAATAATCATTAAATGTTTACCTTAGATCGATTCTAGATGAAGAGAGAGATCAAAAGTGATGATTGAGAGCTTGTGCCACCAAGAATGATGAAGAAGATGATTGTAGGAGAGGATTGTAGAGGAATATTGAAAGTACGTATGATGATTTGTGAGATGATTTGTGAGAGAGGTTAGGGTTAAGAGTTATTAAGATTTCACTAACTACTCTACTCACCCCTAAGTATCATCTTTAACAAAAAACACACACACCATAATAATATTTACAATCAAGGCACAAAGTTCTCATGTAAGTCAAATAATGCATAAAGTAGTACATAGTTCCATGCAATGCTAAAGATTGTGAGACTAACTTAATTGTGTTAAGTTAAAGTATTAACCTGAAGTTACGGGTTGTCACATTATCCCCAACTTGAAAGAAATTGCGTCCCAAAATTTAGCATGTGGTTACTGAGGAAGCTAGTTGAGTTGTATCGTTTACTGGTTTCCCTGGGGTGTCACATCATCCCCCCGTTGATTTGGAATTTCGTCCCGAAATTCTGTAGTAGCTTCAGCCTCAGTAGTGGTTGCATGGTTTCCAAATAACTGGGGATACTTGAGTTCCATTTGGTCTTCTCATTCCCAGGTATACTCTGGGCCACGACGGGAGTTCCAACGAACTCGTACAAGAGGTATTCTAGTGTTCTTGAGGACCTTAACATCCCGGTCCGTGATTTCAACAGGTTCCTCGACGAAATGCAACTGTTCATCGATAGTGAGTTCCTTCAGAGGAACTATGAGGGTCTCGTCTGACAGACACTTCTTCAGATTCGACACATGAAAAACGTTATGAACTGCACCGAGTTCTGCTGGTAGGTTTAGTCTGTAGGCTACTTTGCCTATTCTTTCAGTGATTTCGAACGGTCCAACATACTGCGGATTGAGCTTGCCTCGTTTACCAAAACGAACCACACCCTTCCAGGGTGAGACTTTGAGTAGCACTCGATCCCCAACTTGGAACTTGAGCGGTTTCCTGCGCTTATCAGCGTAACTTTTCTGACGGTCACGAGCTGCCGCCATGCGTTGTCGTATCTGTGCAATCCGTTCAGTAGCATCAACTACCATTTCTGGACCTGTGATCTGACTATCACCCACTTTTGCCCAACAAAGAGGTGATCGGCATTTACGTCTGTACAATGCCTCGAATGGAGCGACTTGAATGCTGGTGTGGTAACTGTTATTGTACGAAAACTCCACTAAAGGGAGGTGTTTTTCCCAACTGTTGCCGAAATCGATAACGCATGCCCGAAGCATGTCTTCTAGAGTCTAGATCGTGCGCTCAGACTGCCCATCCGTCTGAGGGTGATAAGCTGTGCTCATGTCTAACTGAGAGCCAAAAGCGTTGTGCATTGCCTGCCATAGTTCTGAAGTAAAACGTGCATCACGATCCGAAATAATGGAGGTTAGCACTCCGTGCCTTGAGACAACTTCCTTGAGATATATGTCTGCTAGAGTGGAGAACTTATCCGTTTCCTTGATGGCCAAGAAATGAGCAGACTTAGTGAGTCGATCCACGATCACCCAAATGGTATCATTCCCACGTTGAGATCTAGGCAGGCCCGTAACAAAATCCATGGAAATTTATTCCCATTTCCATTGAGGTATCTTTGGTTGCTGAAGTAGGCCTGATGGTTTCTGATATTCAACTTTGACCCTAGCACAGGTCAAACATTTACTGACGTAAGTTGCAATGTGGGCCTTCATACTAGGCCACCAATACGTAGTTCTGATGTCGTGGTACATTTTATCCGAAACTGGATGTACCGAGTAGCGAGACTTGTGTGCTTCATCGATCACAAATTCTCGTATACCGCCATATAGTGGGACCCAAATGCACCCCGTTACATAGTAGGCGCCATCTTCCCTTTGTTCTAATCGTTGCCTTGAGGCGCGTAAGGCTTCAGCCTTTACGTTTTCTGGTTTCAATGCTTCCACCTGAGCATCTCGTATCTGTGCAGGAAGACTAGACTGAATAGTAAGCTGTAATGCTCGCAAGCGTCTAGGTACAGTATCCTTTCGACAGAGAGCGTCAGCCACAACATTGGCTTTGCCTGGATGGTACTTAATGGCACATTCGTAATCGTTCAGTAGTTCAACCCATCGACGTTGACACATGTTCAATTCTTTCTGCTTGAAGATATGCTCGAGACTCCTGTGATCGGTGTAGATGGTGACTTGGTACCGTACAGGTAATGTCGCCATATCTTAAGTGTGAAAACAACAGCTCCCAGCTCTAAATCGTGCGTCGTGTAGTTCCGTTCATGAACTTTAAGTTGCTGCGAAGCGTAGGCAATGACTTTATCTCTTTGCATCAATACACAACCAAGACCCTGAATGGACGCGTCGCAGTAGACCACAAAATCATCCGTGCCCACAACGACCGCGCCTCCCGTGCAAGCTCCATGAGTACCTATGGTCCTGCAAGGCATGTAACAGAAAGTCAACAACTAGTTGAGCGAGTTCACAGTAAGTATGTTTGCAATAGTAAGTTCGTTGCATCACCATGCGGTATTAACTAAGTCAATTGTATGTTCATTTAGTGGGGGCTTCCCATGTGTGTATGTACTAGACTAGAGGTAACCATAAGTGTTCTTCTTAACCCGAGAACAGTAGTACGTACGAGGTTTACGTAGGTTTTACGTAAGTGTCCTTCTTATCCCGAGGACAGTGGTACGCGGGGGTTTACGTAGGTTTTACGTAAGTGTCCTTCATAACCCTAGGACAGTAGTATGTATGAGTTTACGTAGGTTTTACGTAAGTGTCCCTCGAACCCTGAGGACAGTAGTAAGCACAAGTATTACGTAGGTTTTACGTAAGGGTCCTTCGCAACCGAGGATGATGGTAGATAGTCTAATAACAGTGTAATCCAAATAATTCATCAATCCTTTTCCTTCAATCCCATTCCCTACCCACCGGGAAATCCCATGCCTTGGTAAGAGTGTGAACTCACCTCGGTTTGCTCGGTTTGTGATTGCTTCTAGTGTTAGTTAATGGTTAGGTCCGTTACACACGACCTAGGGTACATTGCACATAAACTCGATGTAAGTGTTTACGTTCAATTAGGGTTTACAATTCCTTGATGTCCAAACAACTGTGTTCCGTGTGATAATTGCGTACAAAATGACATGACATAGATTGTTCATACATACAGTATCATCCAGTAACATACAGTAACATACAGTAATATACAGTAACATACAGTAGCATGCAAAGTGTTCCTCATACAGGGTTTTGAACTTAGCATTATAAGTAAACCCAGATCCCTAGTGTTAGCATTAAGTCTAATACTAGTGTTTACAATAAACTCAGATCATTCACGCATTACAAAACTCGGATTATTCAATCATTACAAAAACTCGGATCATGCAAGCATCACTAAAAATTCGGACCCTACTCAAACAAAAGCTCGGACCCGAACACCCCTTTATCAAGGTCGGACCAAACACCCTTTAATAAAAGTCGGACCAACGTCCCGTCTTGAAAGTCGGACCATATGTTCATAATCAAAAAGTCAGACTATATGTTCATAACAAAATTCGGACCAAACCCCCTTATAAAATTCGGACTACCAAACCCCCTTATAAAATTTCGGACCTCATACATCATCACAAGTTCGGACCACATACATCCTCATAAGTTCGGACCATATACACCATCATAAAGTTCGGACCTTATACATCATCATCAAAACTCGGATCTTATAACTCCTTTACACAAATTCGGACCATATAAGCTACATAAAAGTCAGGCCTAACATCAATCATGCGAATATTCAAATTCAATGTAACAGTTACGTTTTATGATCAAGAACCCTAATCCCAGACATTGCCAGTGCTGTAATCAAACAGGCAATCCAACTATTCTAGCATATCAAACATCATAGTGACAGGCAAAAAGTTACGCAAATACTCATAAACCATGGTGCAAACAATCAGAATGATCAATAAACACAGAACCATTGTTTGGAGAACTAGGGTTTCGCATGAATCACATAATCAAGGATTAACAACAAATAATCATTAAACGTTTACCTTAGATTGATTCTAGATGAAGAGAGAGATCAAAAGTGATGATTGAGAGCTTGTGCCACCAAGAATGATGAAGAAGATGATTGTAGGAGAGGATTGTAGAGGAATATTGAAAGTACGTATGATGATTTGTGAGATGATTTGTGAGAGAGGTTAAGGTTAAGAGTTATTAAGATTTCACTAACTACTCTACTCACCCCTAAGTATCATCTTTTACATAAAACACACACACCACAATAATATTTACAATCAAGGCACAAAGTTCTCATGTAAGTTAAATAATGCACAAAGTAGTACATAGTTCCATGCAATGCTAAAGATTGTGAGACTAACTTAATTGTGTTAAGTTAAAGTATTAACCTGAAGTTACGGGTTGTCATAGCCTACAAGTTGAACCTACCAGCAGAACTCAGTGGAGTTCACAACGTTTTTCATGTGTCAAATCTGAAGAAGTGTCTGTCAGATGAGACCCTCGTAATTCCTTTGAAGGAGCTCACTATAGACGACCAGTTGCGGTTCATCGAGGAACTAGTAGAGATTACTGACCATGATGTGAAAGTTCTCAAGCACACCAGAATACCCCTTGTTCGAGTTCGTTGGAACTCCCGTCGTGGCCCAGAGTTCATGTCACACCCCGACCACGTAAAACAACAAAACGTGGCGGAATTGTCGGGGAGTGTTGTAACAGAATCATTGTTTCATAACACATGGAAAAATTGAAATTTTGTTTTATTGATTAAAAGAGTTACAATGTCTTAACAAACAAAGAAGTATAACAAAAATTAACTAGTCTTGCATCTTTTATTGTCACTAAGGCCCAAGTCCGCCTATGTGTATCTTGATCAATCCTATGCATCATCTCCTGAAACACATGTGAAAATAGGTACGTCAGCATAAAAATGCCGGCGAGTACATAGGTCTTATTGATTTAGGATTCATGACTTATAAGTTTAGAAAAAGTTGTTTAACAAAAATCAGTCATGATCCTTGTAAAATGTTTTATTTTATAAATTGTTTGAAAAGCGATGATAGATATGTATAGTTAAAAGAATGATTGTAAGGTTAAATGAATAATCAAGTAAAAATGAATTTGTATAAAACAAACTATTTTGTAAAACAATTTCTTGTGAAAAATATGTTATTTGTGTAAAAATGTGTAAATCCAAATTAAATGATTTAAATAACGCTACGACATGTAATATAGTACAAGCACTTATATATAGGAAGTACCAGCGGCGTATCCACCATGCTTGTATCACTTACACACGTCTCGTTACTTAAGTCACTTACCCAAACAAACCACCAATGTAAATTGCCCATGTCTAAACCAATTGTCAAATGTCATTGTGAAAACCATGTCAAAATGTCTATGTCAAATGTCAATCATGTAATGTGTAAACAAAATGTCATGTATGGCAAGTGAAATATGTATCCACTAAACCATGTGTAAAAAAATGCACAAAACAATGTATTGAAGTAAAATATGGTTTAAATCAATGTTATGTTTTGTGGAAATGCATGCTATACTGAATACAAACATTTATGTGGTATTGTGAAAGTGCATACATCCAAGCCTTGCGACTGTGGTGATAAACCCCTAAACGAATTTAAAGGTCTATCTGTCTAAATGTTTTAATCGAATTCGGTCATTCCTTCCATCCAAACATACGCAGGATGTCAGGAACGGGAGTTGTCAATTCCTATGGTACCATTACCTACTAACGAGCGGCGTGATCAAAGTTAATGAATGTATATGGTCCCACTTAAACAAACCAAATGTCATACCCAAAATGTAAGCATGTGATGAAAAACAAATGTACTAAGTATGATGAACATACATAGCAGGAAAAGGTAATGTAAAACGATGTACTAAGTATGCAGTCAATGGACATACATAGCAAAAAGATAATGAAATCATGTACTAATAGTGTACTAATGAATATTGCAATTATATGATATGAAAACATGAAAAGCACGAAAGTAACAAGTAGGCACATATGTTTCACTCCAAAATGTTTGAAAAACAGTAAAAGAGGGGACTATGTACTCACTTGAGGGTGCATAGAAGTCTTGAACAACAACCAAGCAAAGCTAGAGGGATCACGGAATCAAACGACACCCTATATAGATAACTACATAAATAACCGGACCTAAATCGGGGGATTGGATAGTATGATGTTTCGTAAACCAAATGAGTATTGGAACTCATATGATATGGTTAAACAAAGCCCACATACTAAAATGAAACCTAACCTAAGTGCTTACGACCCATTACGACCCGTTTAGGTAGCTTATGCTACTTTAACGCGTCGTTCGCGTAAAACTCGTTCGGAATGCCTAACTAGTCCTATGACAAGCAAGATATGCCTTAACATGTTTAATATTGTTGCCAAAACAGTTTGTATGTCAAAAGTTATGTTACATAGGCTTAAAATGAATTTTAGCGCAAAAAGGGCATTTTGGTAATTTACCTAAGGCATAAGAACTACTTATCATACAACTACTTAAACGACGTGACCATAAGGTATAACCTCGGAAGGTTATTCCCTATACAATTATGGTCACCTAAAGAGTTTGGTCGGATCCTAATGATCGACCAAATGGGTCGGGTTCGAAAGTATAAGCGATTGATTAGATCGCTTACCTTTACGACCCTAAACAAGCACAAATCCAAAAGCGACGAGCTAAACATGCTAGAACATGTTTAGTAAAGTTAGAAAACAGGTTTGGTATCAAAACAAACGGTTTTGATACCCTAGAGTAGTTTGGTTACAAAATACGCGAGGAAACGCATTTTGGCCGAAACTACGACTCGTCACTGAGCCTAGATAACGTGGAAATCAGTAGGTATAGTCACTAAGGACTATAACCATCGTGATTACGCTCACGTTATGAAGTTCAAACGAACTTCGCATTGACCATAAACTGGTTAATGTAGAAAGTCAAACACAGTTTGACTTTAACGCTAAAACGAACGAAAAAAGCGAAAGAATACTTACAGAAGGTCCCCGTAAGATTGAATTCCAAGTATTTCTCAAGTATGAAGTGATAACCACTCCAACTTAGAGAAAATCTCAGAATTCAAGTGAGGAATGAATGAAATGGGTTGGGTTTATATAGGCATGGCACAACCGTTAGGATCGTTCATCGAGAAACGTGCTTCGATCTCGGCCGTACACATGGGCCCATTGTTTTGAGAGACCTTGGGCACCCCTAGATTCAACCCATGGATTGAAAATACCATTTGCAATTGGGTTTGGAGTGCATAACAGCTGTTAACATCTGTTAAAACTGATTTTGCACATCTGGGGAGGCCACGCGGCCCGTGTAAGACATACATGGGATCTTACGCGCCCCGCCTGAGGGTCACAGTTCAGAAATTGCAGTTTTAGTCCCTGCACTTCAGAAACATGTAATTCGGCCCAGTTTTGACATGTTTAAGCCCTGTTAACCTCATTTCAAGCCTCTAAAATGAAGTTAATGTATAGGGAACTCAAAACATGCTCAAAAATATCTTGGGTGTCGGTTCGTTTGGTCGTACGATCGCGTTATTTGCTTAATTACGACGGAATGCGCATAAGCGCGAAAAACGATCCAAATTGCGCGACGAATGGATTTTTCTCATGCCAAACATTAAAATAAAATACTTTAATGCTTGCATAAATTTTTGGATGTCTGGAAGTATTCAGAACGTAAGTTATGCGCGAAAATGCAAACTTATGCACTTTTTGACGCTTTTAGTCCCTGAATGACCAAAAAGTTTATTTTAGCACACCGAACACCTCAAAGCCTATTTCTAAGCTATGTAAAGGACATTTTGGGTATGTTTAACTTATGGTCAAGTTCCGGAATGTCCGTTACAGTACAAATTGACATACTTTCGCAGTTTGTCGAATTTAGTCCCTGTAAGCGAATAGACTTGATTTCGGCATACCAAACCATCCAAAACTTATTTATAAGTTATGTAAAGGTTATTTAAGGTATGTTAAGCCTATGTCACTATTCCGGAATATTTGTTGCATTAAAATGGTTATATTTACGCATCAGTGCACATATAACCTTCCAGAAAGCGATTTAGAGCCCGAAATCGAACAAGAATTGATATGTGCAAAAGATACACATGTTTATACAAATCCCAAGTATGAAATACAATATTTCATTGGTTTGGTATTTGTTTGATGGCTGAAGTGACACAGGTGTCACAGTCTCCCCTACTTCAGGAAATTTCGTCCCGAAATTTATCTTAGAGGAAACTTGTGAGAGCTTGAAACATGAGGTTGAAAAGATCGAACAACACCGGTTAGAGTCCTGAACTTCTAGTAACTTTAAATAACATCATGCTTGCAATGTGAGAGGGTCACTTATATACAAATATATAAAGCGTTATTAGTGCGTCCACCGTACCTCTGTTACATTGTTCACATTTGTTACGGTTGCGACTATTGGTTCTTACACATAATAAGTCTTCCTGTGGTTTCCATGCACTGAACTTCGTAATTATGTATGCATCCATAATTACGTAATTCCTTGCATAGTCACATAGTGCATCTTATAATGTGTAGGGGAGGAAAACAATGAACGAGCCTGTGAGGATTGTGACTAGACCATACTGGGGTCCTTTTTAATTGAGTCAATAAATGATCTCCAGACCGCCAAGGAGTCTTTTCAGCTTATATCATCACATGTCATTCTCAAACGGATTCTGAATCAATCCTTTGACTAGACCACTCAAAGGGTCTCTTTTTGAATCATGGAATGGTATACTATATAATCCAAGGGTCTTGACTATCACGTAGAAGCTCAATAAGGATTTAAGGTAGTACCTTTTTGAATATCCTACTACGAATCCCTCATATGAAGACATGAAAGGTTCTATGAGGATTTGGATAACGAATATCCAGAGTATTCAAAAACACAAAAATGCATAATAGAAAACACAAAGTGCATAAACACATAATCATATAATTGTTTAACTTGATTTGTTATCTTTGGACACGGATATTTAAAGCACACCAGGAATCCAATCCATGGATTTCATTTGGTACTTTTAAACATTATCAAGAATCTAACTATGAAGATAGAAAGATCTTAAAGAGGAAATTCGATTTCGATTATAAAGAATCAAAATGTTCGAATTTAGGTACACAAGGAATCCAATTAAGGACTCCGATTTGAATGATAATCATCCACAAGGGTCTAATTGTGAAGATAAAAAGATCCCATATGGATTTTTTTAGAAGTTGAAGATGTTTTGAAACCTTGCACTGGATGTGCTTAAGTCAAAACATGAAGTAAAAATGCTTATGAAGTTGAGATGCTAGATATGCCAAGGCGACATATGAAGCGGAATTTGAAGGTTAAGTTAATGTATGAGGAAAATACTTTGAAAACTATGCATGGGGTTCTAAAATGTGTTTAATGTTTTTGGAAACTTTATATATATAATACTTTTGAAATCATAAAGTAGGTGTATTAGGTAGGTATATTTATAAATGTGTTTAAAAATCATAAGAGATGAATTTTGAAATTATGTATAAGGTTTTTGAAAACATGAATGATGCTTTTGAAATCATGCACTAGATATAAGTAATTATACCGTATTAATAACATTTTGAAATCATGAAGGTCGTTTTTGAAAACATAGACAATGTTTTTGAAATCATGCATATGATATGTTAAGTAAATACATTATATTAAAAACGTTTTTGAACTATATATAAAATGTTTTTGAAGCCATGAAGGTTGTTTTGAAAACTTATGTTATGCATGTTGAAAAATCAGAACGTAATGGGTATGAGATTTGAAAATACCCTTAGTTATCTAACCAAGGATTCAAAGGCACAGATGCACAAAAAGCACGATTACTCAAAATTTCGCTTTATTTCTTGTACTTTGTCGCATAGAATGAAACGAGTACTTAAAATTTTCAAGGAAATCATGAGCGATCACTTGAAAGGGAGAATCACAAGAGTAGTTTGTAAAGAGCATAGTTCCTTGATGTAGGTATTATAGGGAAATGCCATACACACATGTAACTACATTTGTAGATCAGAATTGCGAACAACGACTTTTATTTATGAACAAAACAGATTGTTTCACAATACAAGAAAACGGAAGAAACAAAAGCATAAGACAGCAATATCTTTTGCTCAGCCAGATGCTCATCCAAGGGTTGGATTTGCATTGACAATCTTCGGGCAATCCCTTTGAAAATGGCCCATTTCGCCACAGTTGTAGCAACAACGAGCTTGTGCAGGATTTACTTGAGGTTGGTTTGGACCACCTTGTTTTGGGGTAAATCGACAAGCATTTGCCAGGTGACCGAGTCGCCCACATGATGCACACAAACGACACTGTAGGTGAGCTAAGTGGTGTGCATTACATTTGTTGCATATCGATGCAGTTCCGTTGTAGGGCTTCTTAGCTAGTGGTGTCGCCACTTGGCTAGGTCCCGTTTGATTAGGTGTAACTGTTGCGGGTTTCTTTGAAGCTTTACGCTTCTTTGATTTTGGTGCAGGCTCGACTTCTGCTTCCCTCGGTGACTCTTGAGTGGCTCCATTTTTGAGACGAGACATGGCGATACCTATATCCACAGACTTCAAAATCACTTCGCCTATTTGCTGGGCAAATTTGGCTGTTTGCTCGGACATTTGACCGTTGCTGAGGTAAAGAGACATTCTAGAAGAAAAGAAAGACATAGGGAATAACAAATGAAATGTTATCGGATAAGCAAAACAGAAAGGCAATGCATACGAATTGCGATCATTTGTTTGTTACCTAAGGCAAACAAATAAGATAGTAACAAATCAAAGCAAGCGGGTCATAATAATGTATCGCTGAAGACATGCTTGCCTATAAGTGAACACTCACCCCAAGAGTTCCCAGGTAAGAGTGACTGGTCCGATACTGCGGATTTGTACGAACACTCTAGCCTTAGACAGAAAACTCAGAGTACAAGCATTCACCCTTCCAGTTCGCACGTGTTCACATTATGAGACCCAAACTTTGACGAGATTTTGAAAACTTAGAGGGTTCAAAACCTTATAACGAAGGGTTCAAAACCTATTAATCAATCATCCTAGAACAGATGATTAGTTTTCAAAGCGGATTTTGAAATTTATGTTCTTGTTGTGGTTGTCGCCTAAGGATAGGTGACGGTATTGTTTTATGACTAAACGCAAGTAAACACGCGTTAGGGTCCTAGGAAGGTTATAGACTAGGTCAAAGCATTACTAATAACCTAATTCCCTATAACCATGAGCTCTGATACCAACTTTTCTGTCATACCCCGACCACGTAAAACAACAAAACGTGGCAGAATTGTCGGGGAGTGTTGTAACAGAATCATTGTTTCATAACACATGGAAAAATTGAAATTTTGTTTTATTGATTAAAAGAGTTACAATGTCTTAACAAACAAAGAAGTATAACAAAAATTAACTAGCCTTGCATCTTTTATTGTCACTAAGGCCCAAGTCCGCCTATGTGTATCTTGATCAATCCTATGCATCATCTCCTGAAACACATGTGAAAATAGGTACGTCATCATAAAAATGCCGGCGAGTACATAGGTTTTATTGATTTAGGATTAATGACTTATAAGTTTAGAAAAATATGTTTAACAAAAATCAGTCATGATCCTTGTAAGATGTTTTATTTTATAAATTGTTTGAAAAGCGATGATAGATATGTATAGTTAAAAGAATGATTGTAAGGTTAAATGAATAATCAAGTAAAAATGAATTTGTATAAAACAAAATATTTTGTAAAACAATGTCTTGTGAAAAATATGTTATTTGTGTAAAAATGTGTAAATCCAAATTAAATGATTTAAATAACGCTACGACATGTAATATAGTACAAGCACTTATATATAGGAAGTAGCAGCGGCGTATCCACCATGCTTGTATCACATTACACACGTCTCGTTACTTAAGTCACTTACCCAAACAAACCACCAATGTAAATTGCCCATGTCTAAACCAATTGTCAAATGTCATTGTGAAAACCATGTCAAAATGTCTATGTCAAATGTCAATCATGTAATGTGTAAACAAAATGTCATGTATGGCAAGTGAAATATGTATCCACTAAACCATGTGTAAAAAAAAATGCACAAAACAATGTATTGAAGTAAAATGTGGTTTAAATCAATGTTATGTTTTGTGGAAATGCATGCTATACTGAATACAAACATTTATGCGGTATTGTGAAAGTGCATACATCCAAGCCTTGCGACTGTGGTGATAAACCCCTAAACGAATTTAAAGGTCTATCTGTCTAAATGTTTTAATCGAATTCGGTCATTCCTTCCATCCAAACATACCCAGGATGTCAGGAACGGGAGTTGTCAATTCCTATGGTACCATTACCTACTAACGAGCGGCATGATCAAAGTTAATGAATGTATATGGTCCCACTTAAACAAACCAAATGTCACACCCAAAATGTAAGCATGTGATGAAAAACAAATGTACTAAGTATGATGAACATACATAGCATGAAAAGGTAATGTAAAACGATGTACTAAGTATGCACACAATGAACATACATAGCAAAAACATAATGAATCATGTACTAATAGTGTACTAATGAACATAGCAATTATATGATATGAAAACATGAAAAGCACGAAAGTAACAAGTAGGCACATGTGTTTCACCCCAAAATGTTTAAAAACAGTAAAATAGGGGACTATGTACTCACTTGAGGATGCTTAGAAGTCTTAAATAACAACCAAGCAAAGCTAGAGGGATCACGGAATCAAACGGCACCCTAATATAGATAACTACATAAATAACCGGACCTAAATCGGGGGATTGGATAGTATGAGGTTTCGTAAACCAAATGAGTATTGGAACTCATATGATATGGTTAAACAAAGCCCACATACTAAAATGAAACCTAACCTAAGTGCTTACGACCCATTACGACCCGTTTAGGTAGCTTATGCTACTTTAACGCGTCGTTCATGTAAAACGCGTTCGGAATGCCTAACTAGTCCTATGACAAGCAAGATATGCCTTAACATGTTAATATGTTGCAAAAACAATTTTTATGTCAAAAGTTATGTTACATAGCTTAAAATGAATTTTAGCGCAAAAAGGGCATTTTGGTAATTTCCTAAGCATAAGAACTACTTATCATAAACTACTTAAACGACGTGACCATAAGGTATAACCTCGGAAGTTATTCCCTATACAATTATGGTCACCTAAAGTGTTTGGTCGGATCCATGATCGACCAATGGGTCGTTTCAAAAGTAATAACGATTGATTAGATCGCTTACCTTATACGACCCTAAACAAGCACAAATCTAAAAGCGCGAGCTAAACATGCTAGAACATATTTAGTAAAGTTAGAAAACGGTTGTATCAAAACAAACGTTTGATACCCTAGATAGTTGGTTACAAATACGCGAGGAAACGCATTTTGGCCGAAACTACGACTCGTCACCTAAACCTAGATAATCGAATTGGAAATCATGTAGTTGTCAATAGTACCATTACCTACTAGCGGCATGATCTACTTAACCATCGTAAGCATGTTACAAATGTACTCATACGCATTAATGATGAGTATCAATGAACATACATAGAACTTCATGTACTAATAGTGTACTAATGAACCATGAAAACATGAAAGTAAGCTTTGGCATAAATACCTAAATCTTCGATGAGTATTGGAACTCGTTAAACGAAATGAAGTGCTTACGACCCATTACGAAGGTAGCTTATGCTACTTTAACGCGTCGTTCCGTTCGGAATGCCTAACTAGTCCTATGATATTCTTAACGTTGGTCTACATAGGCTTAGCGCAAAAAGGGCAATTCCCTATACAATTATGGTCACCAAGTCGGATGATCGACCAAATGGGTGATATTTAGTAAAGTTAGGGTTTGGGGTTTTGATATAGAGTAGTTTGGGCGAGGAAAGCGACAAGCCCGAAATCAGTACCGTAAGATTTGAATTCCAAAGTATTTCTCAGGTATGAAGTGATAACCACTCCAACTTAGAGAAAATCTCAGAATTCAAGTGAGGAATGAATGAAATGGGTTGGGTTTATATAGGCATGGCACAACCGTTAGGATCGTTCATCGCGAAACGTGCTTCGATCTCGGCGTACACATGGGCCCATTGTTTGGGAAACCTTGGGCACCCCTAGATTCAGCCCATGGATTGAAAATACCATTTGCAATTGGGTTTGGAGTGCATAACAGTTGTTAACAGCTGTTAAAACTGATTTTGCACATCTGGGGGAGGCCACGCGGCCCGTGTAAGACATACATGGGATCTTACGCGCCCCGCCTGAGGGTCACAGTTCAGAAATTGCAGTTTTAGTCCCTGCACTTCAAAAACATGTAATTCGGCCATTTTTGACACGTTTAAGCCCCGTTAACCTCATTTCAAGCCTCTAAAATGAAGTTAAAGTATAGGGAACTCAAAACATGCTCAAAAATATCTCGGATGTCGGTTCGTTTGGTCGTACAATCGTGTTATTTGCTTAATTACGACGGAATGCGCATAAGCGCGAAAAACGATCCAAATTGCGCGACGAATGGATTTTTCTCATGCCAAACATTAAAATAAAATATTTTAATGCTTGCATAAATTTTTGGATGTCCGGAAGTATTCAGAACGTAAGTTATGCTCGAAAATGCAAACTTATGCACTTTTAGTCCCTGAATGACCAAAAAGTTTATTTTAGCACACCGAACACCTCAAAGCCTATTTCTAAGCTATGTAAAGGATATTTTGGGTATGTTTAACTTATGGTCAAGTTCCGGAATGTCCGTTACAGTACAAATTGACATACTTTCGCAGTTTGTCGAATTTAGTCCCTGTAAGCGAATAGACTTGATTTCGGCATACCAAACCATCCAAAACTTATTTCTAAGTTATGTAAAGGTTATTTAAGGTATGTTAAGCCTATGTCACTATTCCGGAATGTTTGTTGCATTAAACTGGTTATATTTACGCATCAGTGCGCATATAACCTTCCAGAAAGCGATTTAGAGCCCGAAATCGAACAAGAATTGATATGTGCAAAAGATACACATGTTTATACAAATCCCAAGTATGAAATACAATATTTCATTGGTTTGGTATTTGTTTGATGGCTGAAGTGACACAGGTGTCACAGTTCACCTGGGAACGAGAAGACCAAATGAAACTCAAGTATCCCCAGTTGTTCGGAAACAATGCAACTACTACTGAGGCTGAAGCTACTACGGAATTCGGGACGAAATTCCAAATCAACGGGGGATGATGTAACACCCCAGGAATACCAGTAAACCACGCAGCCCAACTAGCTTCCTCAGTAACCGCATGCTAAATTTCGGGACGAAATTTCTTTCAAGTTGGGGATAATGTGACAACTCGAGTTTCCGAGATTTCCATCTCCGCACTTATTTCACGTTAAGTGTTAATTGTTGTTTATACGACTTGTTTGCTTTGTAATCGTACATGTTTGTGATATGCTAAAACGTATTGTGAGTATGGTGTTATATGTTTGATGATTTAAGTTGGTAACTTGTTGGTCTGTCTAGAAGTTAAAAACCTTAGACTATTGTACCCCAAACCAACTCGACGAAACACTAGAATTGCACCACATCTCCACCCGACGAAACAGAAGTGTATCGCCAACCATACTTCGACGAAACAGGTGTGTTTCGTCACACACACCTCGACGAAACAAGGTGTTTTGCCGGCCCAAGATTCGCCGAAGCCCATTAAGGGCCCAGTACATTACGCGGAAATTTATAGAGTTCCACTGGTTCATTCGTCACACTTTTAACAAATTAGAAACCCTAGAGTTCTCTCCCCTTAGCGACGGCAATCCTGTATGTTCGAAGCCCTCTAGATCGATCAAGTCAGTAATTCCGTTTATCCCGGTTAGTGTTTAACCCTTGCACGAATAATTGATTTCTAGCATAGCTAACTGTTAGATCGAAGATATGATTTAGCAATGTATGTAATGCTTGGTCTTATGTTTGGATCCCTTTTGACTGATTATTATGATATGTATGAATGATAATGAAACTCGTAAACGCTATTCGGATTATGTGACGACAAAGTGCTGAATCTGTGAATGTTTAGGGTTCTTGTTGTTGTAGCTTCGAATAGGATGTTGTTCTATGGGATAGATTGGTTGATGTTGTGAATCTGTGAATTTGTGTTCATGTAATGGTCATTGTATGATAAAGATCGTTTGAGATTAACGTATGATTCTGCTCTGATTGATTGAACATCGAATGATTTCCGTATGATGATGATTGATGATAGTGTGTAACGACGTAACTGACCTTGTAGACGAAAGGCAAATGACGGCGAAACAGGGGGTGTTCCGCCGAGAGTAAATATGACGAAACGGAGGGTGTTTCGCCGAGGGGATCAGGACGAAACAGTGGGTGTTTCGTCGAAGGGTTGTACGACGAAACAAGTGTGTTTCGTCAAATGGGTAAAATGCACAGTGAACTCAGTTAAGTCTTTTAGGGATTAACCGAGTTAGTTAACTGTTGTTAAAGAATAAGCATGTCTTGCATGAACTTGTATAACTGATAAAATGCTAAGTGTTAGTTGTTACTTGCATGTATGTGATTGAACAATGTGATTACCAACTGATTACGTATGTATAAACACTATAGGATTGGATTGAATTGTTGTGAGCGAGTAATAATCTTACCGAGCAAACTGAGGTGAGTTCACACTTTCTACAAGGCATGGGATTCCCAAGGGTTGGGAATGGGTTAATAAACTAAAACGGAACTCTACATACCCTCCGTGGGTAGGATATGTACGGCCATCCTCCTTGGGTAGGATGCCACTATAAATCTTGCGTATTCTCCTTGGGTAGAACTACGTACGTACGTACGTTCGTCCTCCTTGGGTAGGACAACAACCTTAACATACTAGACAAAACTCTATCATGAAGTCCCTCCTCTTTGTATCGACTTAATCGCCGAGGCCGATGGCGAGTGGGTCATTAGTTAATAGCGCTATTAGGTTTAACAAACCTCACACCGTGTCGTTCGAACGGGCGTGTACTAATGGGCTATGGAAAACTGTCAGTGATGATAGACACTGATGTAGGGCACCACTTATATTTCGTTAGTAGTCGATATGGTATGGTCTAGTGGTTCACAGGGGAAGCCCCCCACTTCTTATGGTTATGGTTTGGGAAACAAAGGTATTGGTTAATTCATGGTTTACGAAGCAACTTATGATTTTCATAACAAACTGGTAAAACTAAACAACCAACTTTGAACTCGCTCAACTTTGTTGTTGACTCGTTGTTACATGCCTTGCAGGTCGTTAGGTATTTCAGGAGCTTGCATTAGGAGGCGTGGGTGTTGTGGGACATGGATAGCCATATGCCATGTTAAACATTTATTACATTTTGAACTTATACTTTGGTTTTAAACATTATGCTTCCGCATACAACTTAAACTATGTTTTGTTTAGACACCAATTATGTTGTGTTTGGGTTTGCATTTATTTTATACTATGTTCAATATGATTGGTGGCTTGATCCTGGTCAGTCACGCCTCCAAGCAGTGTCACTCCGCATGTGGATTTTGGGGGTGTGACAGATTGACACCCCAGGAAAACCAGTAAACCACGCAGCCTAACTAGCTTCCTCAGTAACCGCATGCTAAATTTCGGGATGAAATTTCTTTCAAGTTGGGGATAATGTGACAACTCGAGTTTTGCGAGATTTCCATCTCCGCATTTATTTCACTTTAATTGTTAATTGTTGCTTATACGACTTGTTTGCTTTGTAACCGTACACGTTTGTGATATGCTAAAACGTATTGTGAGTATGGTGTTATATGTTTGATGATTTAAGTTGGTAAAATGTTGGTCTGTTTAGAAGTTAAAAACCTTAGACTATTGTACCCCAAACCAACTCGACGAAACATTAGAATTGCACCACATCTCCACCAGACGAAACAGAAGTGTTTCGCCAACCATACTTCGACAAAACAGGTGTGTTTCGTCACACACACCTCGACGAAACAAGGTGTTTTGTCGGCCCAAGATTCGACGAAGCCCATTAAGGGCCCAGTACATTACGCGGATATTTATAGAGTTCCACTGGTTCATTCTCACACTTTTAACAAATTAGAAACCCTAGAGTTCTCTCCCCTTAGCGACGGCAATCCTATGTGTTCGAAGCCCTCTAGATCGATTAAGTCAGTAATTCCGTTTATCCCGGTTAGTGTTTAACCCTTGCACGAATAATTGATTTCTAGCATAGCTAACTGTTAGATCGAAGATATGATTTAGCAATGTATGTAATGCTTGGTCTTATGTTTGGATCCCTTTTGACTGATTATTATGATATGTATGAATGATAATGAAACTCGTAAACGTTATTCGGATTATGTGACGACAAAGTGCTGAATCTGTGAATGTTTAGGGTTCTTGTTGTTGTAACTTCGAATAGGATGTTGTTCTATGGGATAGATTGGTTTACGTTGTGAATCTGTGAATTTGTGTTCATGTAATGGTCATTGTATGATAAAGATCGTTTGAGATTAACGTATGATTCTGCTCTGATTGATTGAACATCGAATGATTTCCGTATGATGATGATAGATGATAGTGTGTAACGGCTGAGGATAATGGTTAGGGTTTCTGGGTAATCATCAGTACACGACGTAACTGACCTTGTAGGCGAAACGCAAATGACGTGACGAAACGGAGGGTGTTTCGCCGAGGGGATCAGGACGAAACAGTGGGTGTTTCGTCGAAGGGTTGTACGACGAAACAAGTGTGTTTCGTCAAATGGGTAAAATGCACAGTGAACTCAGTTAAGTTTGTTAGGGGTTAACCGAGTTAGTTAACTATTGTTAAAGAATAAGCATGTCTTGCATGAACTTGTATAACTGATAAAATGCTAAGTGTTAGTTGTTACTTGCATGTATGTTATTGAACAATGTGATTACCAACTGATTACGTATGTATAAACACTATAGGATTGGATTGAATTGTTGTGAGCGAGTAATAATCTTACCGAGCATACCGAGGTGAGTTCACACTTTCTACAAGGCATGGGATTCCCAAGGGTTGGGAATGGGTTAATAAACTAAAACGGAACTCTACATATCCTCCGTGGGTAGGATATGTACCCATCCTCCTTGGGTAGGATGCCACTATAAATCCTGCGTATTCTCCTTTGGTAGAACTACGTACGTTCGTCCTCCTTGGGTAGGACAACAACCTTAACTTACTAGACAAAACTCTATCATGAAGTCCCTCCTCTTTATATCGACTTAATCGCCGAGGCCGATGGCGAGTGGGTCATTAGTTAATAGCGCTATTAGGTTTAACAAACCTCACACCGTGTCGTCCGAACGGGCGTATACTAATGGACTATGGCAAACTGTCAGTGATGATAGACACTGATGTAGGGCACCACTTATATTTTGTTAGTAGTCGATATGGTATGGTCTAGTGGTTCACAGGGGAAGCCCCCCACTTCTTATGGTTATGGTTTGGGAAACAAAGGTATTGGTTAATTCGTGGTTTACGAAACAACTTATGATTTTCATAACAAACTGGTAAAACTAAACAACCAACTGTGAACTCGCTCAACTTTGTTGTTGACTCGTTGTTACATGCCGTGCAGGTCGTTAGGTATTTCAGGAGGTTGCATGAGGAGGCGTGGGTGTTGTGGGACGTGGATAGTCATATGCCATGTTAAACATTTATTACATTTTGAACTTATACTTTGGTTTTAAACATTATGCTTCCGCTTACAACTTAAACTATGTTTTGTTTAGACACCAATTATGTTGTGTTTGGGTTTGCATTTATTTATACTATGTTCAATATGATTGGTGGCTTGATCCTGGTCAGTCACGCCTCCAAGCGGTGTTACTCCGCGTGTGGATTTTGGGGGTGTGACAGTCTAGACTACGATCATTAGGGCTCTCACGAAAATGTTTTCACAACATGTTTTTCATTGCATGCACAAAACGTCCAGATACAGGGAACAAACATTTTTACAAACAAAAGGCACAAATACACATTTCAAAATTCATACTTATAATTCAGTCTTAGAGACTGAGGGAGGTTCAGTCTTAGAGACTGAGGGAGGTTCAGTCTTAGAGACTGAGGGAGGTTCAGTCTTAGAGACTGAGGGAGGTTCAGTCTTAGAGGCTGAGGGAGGATTAGCCTTAGAGGCTGGGGATAATTAGTCTTAGAGACTGGGAGTTGGTCTTAGAGACCAGGGAATTAGTCTTAGAGACTAGGAGTTGGTCTTAGAGACAGACTGGGAAGGTTTGGTCTTAGAGGCCAGGGAGTTAGTCTTATAGACTAGGGAGTTCAGTCTTAGAGACTGGGGAGGTTTAGTCTGAGAAACGGGATGTGTTAGTCTTAGAGACTGGGGAGGTTTAATCTGAGAGACGGGATGTGTTAGTCTGAGAGACTGGGTGATTTAGTCTGAGAGACTGGGAGATTTTTCTGAGAGACTAGGAAAGATAATGTGAATGCATGACTACGTGATAAATTACTCTTATTTGCATACGCTGATTGCTAATGATTATTATGGATATACGTGTTATGGCTACTATGTACCGGCACACACATCACCTTCCTCAGGGAACAAATTGTCAGATAATGATGACCCTACGGCCACCACCACAGATGATGAGACTGTACCTGCGCCGGAGATATTTACGACAGACACTGAGAGCGATCCTGACATGCTGACCAAGGACGAGGACGACTTCTAACCGTCCGCGCTGCCAGACTTTGGTGAAGAATTACCCTTGCTGATGGTTTCCTTGACGAGAATCTTCCTATCATTCTTGATACGGTCCACGACCACCTTACCATTTGGACACTTTGGTGGAGAGCACCTCTTGACTCCAATCCTCGACAAGGCGCCTCCTGTGGACATTCCCTCCGAAGGTTGGCTACTCAACGAATAACTGATGATGACATTGGCATGTTATTTATGGTCCTTCTGAAAACACATATGATGATGGAAAGTTTGACGAGCACGTTGTTACTAATTTCACTTTTTGAGACCCCTGTTAACAAGCTATCCTCTGATTCTAGCATACATTTGATTTCAGACTCCTTTGAGTTTGTGACATCTGCAGCCTTACAGACAGCCAGATTACAGCTTTCTACTACTGACGCAGATGACGACGCCATTATAACTGCTGCAACTATCACCTGCTGGAGATCACCCTTACACGACCTAGGGCCTGCTCCTGAGCCAGCTCTTTTTTCCTGCTGATCCTACTTAAACATGACCTTGTTTCTTTTGGCCTACGATACATTGCACTCCTTATACCAGGCCCAGTACCTGCACCTATTGATTCTCCTTTCGTTGAAGCATTTCTGCTTTACCTGCACCCGCTGATGTTGCACATATGAAGACCAACGTCCACTACACCGACATGCCTATTGCTTTCTTTCAAGACATACCCGCACCCCGGAATGGAACTCCAGGTCAGCACCCGCATAACGATCCTTTTTTTTCTACAGCAGCAGTTCCTCTGACCTCACAGGCCGCACCGTTTGCTACATTCACCTCTACCGCGTTGGACGAGCCATTTCGATGGTTTCGATCATACGCCATACTAATTTTAGACCCTTACCATCCCTCACATTATGGAGGCCACACACGGAATGGGTGCTCCTGTAACATCACAGTTTGAGGATATAGGCCGCAGAGTTTTTGGAGCTTGGGCTGACAACATGTCCTCCACCCTGTCTATTGCCAGTATACTTTCATTAAGATTCCTTTACGCTCTCACCTCCTGCTATTACACCTTTCCCAGGTTTTGATGCTCGTTTCTTTACTGTCGAGCAGCAGATCAGTTACTTACTTCGACGTATATACAAGCTCGAGGAGGAATTCAAGCATGTTAACAGTTTACTTTTCTTTCCTTCTCCACCTCAGTTACGAGTATAGTTGGTTTCTGGATTATGCGGATTGCATTACATTTGGGTAGGACATTAATGATAAGCCGATATTGTGGAGACTCTTGAAGACCACATCTGACTACGTAATTTTGATACACTAATATATTTAATGGACAAGGGTAGGGTGACCCTGTGTCCCTGTTGATGTGATACATTTTGGAAGACGATACAATTGTGGCCAGGGAATAATGAGAAGTCAATCATCATTAAGCATGCTACAATACTTTGTGACCAATGACCAATGAAAGCTCAGTCGCTGTGTCTTCGTTAAGCGCGTTATTGACCTATATGTGTGTGCTATAATTATAATGCTACGTGCTTACTTGCTATAAATATAATTACCAAGTTGCTTGGTTATACTATGATTATACTATTGCTTGATTGGTTGGTAACCTATTATGTGTATGTGCATATTATCTCTAAACAACTATATACACTCCCCGAACGAATAAGACCTGACCTAACCAATCTTCTTAACCTATTATGTGTATGTGCATATTATCTCTAAATAACTATATGCACTCCCCGAACGAATAAGACTTGACCTAACCAATCTTCTTCTCAGAAGATGTCGATACAAGGGAACGCCGATACCAACAACCCTCTGCCGACAACCGCAGGGTCAGAACTGCAAGGACGCATCTCGCAAGACATCGCACAACTCGAGGCCCTTCGCTCTGAACACGGCGGAGGTACCTCAGGAAATAACCCACCCAGCGGCTGCACTTACGAGCAGTTCTTGAACCACAAACCTCAAGAATTCGACGGCACTGGGGGTGCCTTAGCTTTTGTGCGTTGGATGGAGAAGACCAATTATGTCTTACGGTTGAGCAAATGTGCCCCAGAACATCAGGTCACGTACGTAGCTGGACTATTTGTAGATGAGGCTCTGTCCTGGTGGAACCTTCAGGTTCAAACAATGGGCAAGACTACTGCGTATGCTTTGACGTGGGACGAATTGAAGGAGCTAATGCGCAAAAGATATTGCTCAAGGGCGGAAGTCCAGAAGTTGGAAACTGAATTGTGGAACTTGAAAATGGTGGGTCCAAAGATAGCTGAATATGTGCAGAGATTTGGCGAATTATCACAAGTTGCATCGCTTTTGGTGGAACCAGAATCTATGAAGATCGAACGTTTCATCGGGGGACTGGCACCTCAGATTCTAAGCCTGGTAACAACATCTAAGCCTCCAACAATCATCGAAGCAATCGACATGAGTGTGGCGCTCACTTAAGAAGCGATTAGACAAGGAAAATTTCCCACTCCGGAAGAGAAAGATGAGACTCCTGTAGAGTCATATGGGGATAACAAGAGAAAACTCGTAAATTTCAAGAAGGTTACTCGGGTAAGTAACGAGAGGAAGGCCAAGAAGGGAAAAGACTACATGGGTATCCTACCTAGATGCGACAATTGTCTACGTTATCATGTCGGGCGATGTAAATATGGAAAATGTGATAACTGTGGTAAGAGGGGGCATCCCAAGGAAACTTGTAGGCAAGGTATTGAACGTGGAAATAAAGACCAAGATGCTAGCAAGAATCACGGAGGAAACAACGACAACGACAAAGGCAGGACGAGTGACAAACAAAAACGTGCTCGAGGTTGTCTTAACTATGGGAGCAAGAAGCATTTCAGAAAATACTGTCCTAAGAAGAATTAGGCACAAGGATAAAAGCTCAGTAGCAGAGCTAGGGGAGCACGCCAGGAATCCAAGCTTGGATATCGGTACGTCCCATATTACTCGATGTTAGGTAGTGTTGCAAATTTTAGCTTCGTATCTCTAGGGTTTGAGAGAATACTCGGTTTAGTAGCAAGTAAGTTAGCTAATCTGCACTTGAAAGTACTAGCTAATGGGAAAACGAGTGGAAGCCAACGAAGTAACTGGAAACGGCATGATAGAACCCGGAGAGCGTGAGTTTACGCTTGAGCTACTGCCAGTTGAATTGGGGAGCTTCGACAAGGTATTTGGATGGATGGGTTGTCAAGTGATCAAGCGGAGATTGATATCCGCATCCCGATGCCGAGCGAAGAAACAAACTCGACTCGTGAAGTAGAGTACGCCTTTACAAATTACAAATTGCTTGAAGGCACAAAAGTTGTTTGCGAATAGGATGTGTTGTTTTCTTGACTCATGTCGTGGACAAGGGAGTCGAAGAACCAAAACACGAAGATATTCCTGTGATAAGGAAATATCCTAAAATCTTCCTCGAAGATTTGCCAGAAATACCTCCTCAACAACAGGTCGAATTTCGCATCGATTCGATTCCAGGCGCCGCATCTGTAGTAAATGCACTCTAGAGACTTACACCTCCGGAAATGCAAAAATTGATAGTGTAGTTTCAGTAGTGAATAGAGAAGGAAGATAACAAACCAAAATTTCCGTTTTGGGTAACCCCAGTTCTGCTTGTCAAGTGAAAGGATGATGACTCCCAAATGAACATCAAACTACCAGAAGCCGGACGAGCTAGCCAACAAGAGTCAGCAACTCTTGCTAAGGATTGGTGAACTACTTATTGGACTAACTGCGAGGATCCAACCCGTATGTCTCGACTGATCGATGATCAAGTTGCTGTAAATTCAGGAAGAAAGTATACCGGGGAAAATTTTGAGACAATAACTTGTTTTAAACGTACACAAGAATGGCGTATCCTACACGATGCACAGAACGATTCTACAGCGAATACGAAATTCTGAGAATCTAGGAAACATGTACTTAGGACCATCGGGAACCAGGTCCAAATTCACAAAGGTCGTTACTTAGGAACCACATCCGTTAACTCAAGCAGACACCATTAACCTGACATATATACCAGTTCCGTTGACCAAACCGAAAGTACTTGAATTTCTTTTACTTCTAGCGAGTAGACGTTTGCATCTCTACTCACCTTAATGGTAGTTGCATCGCGTTGATTTTCTTCGCAAAAAGCGAACACACATTTGTTTCGATACTTGGTCATTTCTTCATTTTAGCAAATACTCATTGTTTCAGTACTCGGAAACTTTCATGACATACATGCATCATTTGCTACGCATGTGGTTTCGTTTCGAACAAACACTTCATTGAAATTTAAATATTATTTTGCTAAACCTAATTACTGATTCATGTTTTGAATGACCTACATTATTGTTATTGTTGGCTCTTTTGATACCATGTCAACACACCTTCTTGACACTGCTTTCTTTCAAGTTACGTTCATAGTTCATCATCGTAACCATGCTAGGATTCCCTAGTTGATGCATACGTTTATTATCGGATTATGCCAGAACCAAGTTCAATTGCTTGAACTTATTCATTTCGCATATTCAGTTTAAGACGGCATATGATGTATTGAGAGCATCATATTCAAATCATTGGCAAAGATTCTTTTGTTTCGAGTCGTAGTAGACTTGTTTGGTCTACGACTTCACTAAATCATTTGTTGGTTACGACACTTTATGGGGATACTTTCACAAAAATTGAAGCTTGCGCTTATTTGGTCACTCACTTCATACACGGATTTAATTGATTATTTGATAATTTGCCCTAAATCCGTCTTGTTTATCACAATGAAATCGGTCTCAACACAGTTGTGTGTTGAGGCAAAGGTACATAGATTCATTTCATATCACGGTGTACCTCCTAACAATTCTTTCATTATAAATCGGATGCCTTGCGGTACTTATTGCTTCCTCACTTTCGATCGAAAACAGTTGCTCTTTGATGTTCCATATTCAACTGAAAACCCTATGACATTGTGTAAATCAAATCTTCTGGCTTGTTTCGGTACGTGTTCATTTGGTTTCCAACACGGTGAACTTGTTCAGTCACCACTATACTTGAGTTATGTCACTGCGACACCTTGTGAAGTCATTTCAAACTTGTAACTTGTGCTAATCAGGGTCAACCGTTTCACACAAAACTGCACGTACTTTCGTTTGACTTGCCATTTAAACATTTCTGATGCAACTACGGATCAGGACAATGATACACCAGATTTGCTTGTATTTCATTCGGTGTACTTTCGAAATTTAAGGATGTCAACACACTATACCTTACCATCCATTTACTCGGTAGTTAGCAGACCATTTTACTATTACATTCGAGTTATCGATTTTGAATTCATGTAGCAGATGCTATGGTTTGCAAAAACTCGTTGCTTATTGCGATTGATCGTTTGAAAATCTTATTAGTCAAGACTCCTCCTTTGAAGAACCCCTGTTAGCTGGATTACACTAGACTATACGTCAAATACGTCTTGCGCCTTTGACATCAAATGCTAAAAGCACACACCTTTTACCCATAGGATTCGGGTTGTTATATATTCTTGGACTCACCTGATGTGAGTAAGGTTTGATTCGATTTAGTGATTATTTACCTCGGTGTTATTCATATACACATGCGTGTGACGTATCCATAAGGAGTTAAGGGAGTACAAATTTCGAGGACGAAATTTTCTTTACAGGGGGAGAATGTGACACTTGTGAAATTTGCATGTATCCGTACGTTTAATTAATATTGATTTATGCTTAATGATTGTGCTTGATTTCAACTGATGAATAAACTGCTTTATGATTTTTGCGTCATACATACATATGCATCACATTTATACTGTCACTCCATTTATTACATACAACTTTTAGTGACAAACTTGATGCACAAAGCACAGTTAGCACAGTGAGCGGATAACCCAGAAACATGCTGACAATGCCAGCACATAGACAGACAGTATTTTGAGACCCAGTATGAGTCAGAAATAAGGTATCACACTAGTGAAGTGTGTAGGGAAGTGAGGACCATAAAACTGCGTCACTAGGTGATAGTTAAAGTGCCGGGAAGAGCCTACAACACACTCTAAATGCAGAATTTTGCATCTACAAACAAAATTCAACATTTAATCATGCTAGTTACTTGCAAAAATATGGCAAAGTGGTCCTGTATGCTTTCCTAAGTGCCGGGAATTAATTGTGACACAAAAAGTTATATAAAAGACACTTTACGGAACAATTAAGCACTTTAACGGAACAACACCCAACCGAACAACCGGACTTTACCCGGAACACAAAAATATTGCCAAACACATTGTTTTTGTTTTTCTAAGCTAGTTAGGGTCCTCGAACACCCTAACACACTTTATGTTACATAGCACACCATAAAGCACTAACTTATCATTTGTTTTCAACCAAGATCATTAACTAAATAGTTGAAACCCAACCAAGCACCCCCTGTCACACCCCGACCACGTAGGACAACAAACCATGGCGGAAACGTCGGGGAGTGTTGCAACAGAAGCTATTGTTTCACAACCATGGATACAAAATAGTTTCGCTTTATTGATAAAATTAAACATTACATTGTCTTAACACATAGAACAAACAAGTTTTATATCGTCTATCATAGTTGTTATGTCACTAAGGCCTTGTCCAGATCCTATGTGACGCATGCATCCTAGAAATCAATCAAGCATCAACACCTGAAACATATGTAAAAACTTAGTCAGCAAAGAAATGTTGGCGAGTACATAGGTTTTATAAGAGTATCGGAATCATGGCTCGTTTATATGTTGCATTACTTTATTAGACTACAAGAGTCAAATACAACCTTGTTTTGAAAAATGTATTGCAACATAGTTAACCAACTCAAATAAAGTTGATTATAGTTTATAAAATCTTGTAGCCATGCTTCTTAACCCCAAAAACATTTGTTTTAGAAAACCGACTTGTAAAATATCTTGTAAAAACTCGTTAAAAACTCGTATAGTTTATATCTCTTAGAAAAACATCGTTGTATGACATCGTTTACCCAAGTGAACTAAATAATGCCACGATATCTCTTAGAAAAACATCGTTGTAAGACATCGTTGTATGACATCGTTTACCCAAGCTAACAACATTCAAACCTTCGTGACTCGATCACCTCGCTTCTCGCTTCTCGAATTAACAAACCACCAAAGGGTAAGTTAACAAACATCAGATTCAGTCTCTACACACAACCCCCACACATAACCATGGGTGTAGTAAAGTAACAGGATTTGTCAGATCCTATGGTACCATAACCTAATACTGGTCGGTTGGGCCAAAATTAATGAATGTCATTTGTTATGTAACTACAACCATCAAGTTTTGTTCACATTATTGAAATCGTTATTAGTTTTGTAAAAATCGTTTTAATCGTTTTTGAAACCATCGTTTAAACCTTGAAAACATTTCGTACATATGAATCACCCCAAAACATTTAAAAACAGTAAAATAGGGGAACTATGTACTCACATGAAGTGCAAAGTATCCTCAATCAATAGAACTTCAAACAGCCTCAAGCAAACCAAAGGAATCAAGTAGCACCTAGTAATCGAACCACTATTCAAACAATAGACGCCTAAAACGGACGATCGGACAGGATGAGGTCTTGTAAACCAAATGAGTGTTGGAACTCATGTGATATGGTTTAACAAAGCCTACATCCTAAATTGAAACCTAACCTAAGTGCTTTCGACCCATAGCGACCTATTAAGGTAGCTTAGGCTACTTTAACGCGTCGTGCGCGCCAATGCGCGTTCGAGACGTCTAACTAGTCCTATGACAAGTATTATATGCCAAAACATGTTTTAAATATGTTACAAAATCAGTTATGTGACAAAAGTTTAGGTTACATATGTTTAATTACCAATTACGCATGAAAAGGGTATTTTGGTAATTTACTTCAGGCATATAAACTACTTATCATACAACTACTTAAACTAGGCGACCATAAGGTATAACCTCGGAAGGTTATTCCCTATGCTATTATGGTCACAAAACATCTTTGGTCGGATCCTAATGATCGACCAAACGGGTCGTGTTCGGAAGTCTAAGCGGGTGTTTAGTCCGCTTGACTTACGGCTCTACACAAGCACTAAACTAAAAAGTGACGAGCTAAACATGTCGAAACATGTTTAGTTAAGTTAGAAAACAGGTTTGGTATCAAAACAAATGGTTTTGATACCTAAAAGTAGCTTGGTTACAAAATACGCGAGAAAACGCATTCTTGCAGAAGCTACGACTCGTCACTGAGCCTAGATAACGTGGTAATCAGTAGGTATAGTTACTAGGGACTATAAGCATCGTGATTACGCTCACGTTATGAAGTTCAAATGAACTTCGCGTTGACCATAAACTGGTCAAAGCAGAAAGTCAAACACAGTTTGACTTTAACGATAGAAACGAAAGAAAAGAACGAAAGAATACTTACAGAAGGTCCCCGCAAGCTATTAATCGGATTTACTCTCAGGTATGAAGCATAAACTTCAACTTAGAGAGCCAAAATTAGATTCAAGTATGCTTTGGGAGTGAAATGGGTTTGGGTACTTATAGGAATTCAAGTACCGTTAAGATCGTTCGTCGAAAAACGTGCTTTGATCTAGACCTTACATGTGGGCACATGGTTTTCAAAACCATGGGAATACATAAAACCATCAAATGGTATTGCAAAACAATGATCAAAACCATCCATGTGTGGCACATTGTTTTGAAATACCATGGGTGCCTAAAAATGGACCAAGTTCAATATATCTGCCAGAAATTTCAAAAATGGTCCCTGCACTTGTAAAACTTGATTTTTTTTGGCACTTTTAAACCCCTTTAACCTCATTTCAAGGCTCTAAAATGACGTGAGAGTATAGGGAACTTAAAAGACATCATGGATGTCGGTTCGTTTGGCCGTACGGTTGCGTTATTCGGTTAATTACGACGGAAGTCGTAACGAACGCAAAAACGATCCAAATTACGCGACGAATGGAATTTTATCATGCCAATCACTAAAATAAAATATTTTAATGGTTTCATAAATTTTTTGGAAGTCCGGATATATTCAGAACGTAAGATATGCGCGAAAATGCAAACTTATGCACTTTTTGACGCTTTTTGTCCCTATTGATCAAATAAGTTTATTTTTGCGCACTAAACACCTCAAAGCCTATTTATAAGCTATGTAAAGGTTATTTAGGGTGTGTTTAACTTATGATCAAGTTCCGGAATGTTCGTTACTGCACAAATCGGTATAGTTTCGCAGTTTGACAAAAATAGTCCCTGCGATTGAACAAACTTGATTTCAACACACCAAACCATCCAGAACTTATTTCTAAGTTATATGGAGGTTATTTAAGTTATGTTAAGCCTATTTTACTATTCCGGAGTGTTCGTTGCATTGAACTGGTTATATTTACGCATTGGCGCGCGTATAACCATCCAAAAAGCGATTTAGAGCTTGAAATTGGAATCGAATCAAATTGAAAAAAATCACCAAACACAAATACACACATAATAACACAAAAACACATATAATAACACCAAAGCACATTGTTTTATTAATAACTAACATTGTTTTACACTGAACCACGACTATAGAACATAGTTGTCACACCCCCCCCCCCCCTCATACGGTTACAAGGGGTGGACCCACCCCTTGATTTCTTTTAGATTGTTTATTATATTGTGTTGGTGGATTAAGGAGCATTTTACATAATGGACAATCAAATATTGGAAGATTTCTATTTAAACCATAAGTCCATCACAATTCACTTATCATCTTCACCAACAACAAACTTCTCTCTCTCTTCTCCCATGGTTTCGGCCGAAAGTAACACCACACACCACCACCATTTTGTTTCAAGCTCATCCAATCCAAGCTCCATACAAGGTGTAAGAAGGCGAATAACGAAGTGTGGAACACTCGGAAGTTGAAGGACCTTCTCTATTTGCCATTAACCACCTCATTTCTACTCTTGATCTTCCCTAGCTTAAAAGCTAGTAGTAAGTCTCTTAGATCTTCATCCTCTTCATGTTCTTGATGGTTAATAGTTAAAAGAATGATGAAATCTTAAGAAACACTAAAAACATAAACAAAGTCTTGAACACAAACTAACATAGTGATGAAGTATGGTTAGAATGATGAAGAAATCATGATAGTCATGTGTTGTTATGCTTGTTGTCTATTGTTTGCTAGTAAAAATGATATGGATCATTATATGAACTTGCTAGATCATTCTTAAAAACATGAACTAGCAAGATGGAAAAAGTAAGAACGTTGTGGATGATGGAATCATCCACACGTAAACTATGAACTTGGATAAATGGGTGTTTTCTTGAAAAATAAAGATCAAAGAAAGTTATAATCTTGTAGATCTAAGGATCCATGAGTGGTTTTTCAAAAGAACCAAGTTAAAAATATGGGTTTCACTAAAACTTGGATCTTACATAAGCTAACGCATTTTTAGTGGTTAAACAGCACTTCATGTGAGTACATAGTTCCCCTATTTTACTGTTTTCAAATGTTTTGGGGTGATTCATATGTGCGAAATGTTTTCAAGGTTTAAACGATGATTTCAAAAACGATTAAAATTCAATAATGTGAACGAAACTTGATGGTTGTAGTTACATAACAAATGACATTCATTAGCATTGATCAAGCCGACCAGTATTAGGTTATGGTACCATAGGATCTAACAAATACCGTTATTGCACTACACCCATGGTTATGTGTGGGGGTTGTGGGTAGCGACTGAATCTGATGTTTGTTAACTTACCCTTTGGTGGTTTGTTAATTCGAGAAGCGAGAAGCGAGGTGATCGAGTCACGAAGGTTTGAATGTTGTTAGTGAGACGACCATAAATAAGTTTTCACAATTAAAACGAGGATGATTTTAAACGATTTAAACGAGTTAACGATTTGGAAACGATTGGAAAACGATTTGAACAAGTTATACGAATTGGATAAACGATTGGTTTTTGGTTAGTGTATAGATAACGGGACTGGTGTAATATGGTGAAAGCATGGTAGATACGCCGCTGGTACTTCTTATGTATAAGTGTTTTCAATATATTACATACCATGGCGTTATTTAGTTCACTTGGGTAAACGATTTCGAAACGATGTCACACAAACGATGTTTTCTAAAGGTTATAAACCATACGAGTTTTTAACGAATTTTTACAAGATGTTTTACAAGTTGGTTTTCTAAAACAAATGTTTTTGGGTTAAGAAGCATGGCTATGGGATTTTACAAACTATAACCCACTTGATTTGAGTTGGTTAACTATGTTGCAATACACTTTTCAAAACAAGGTTTGTATTTTGACTCTTGTAGTCTAATAAAGTACTGCAACATATAAACGAGCCATGATTCTGATACTCTTATAAAACCTATGTACTCGCCAGCATTTCTTTGCTGACTAAGTTTTTACATATGTTTCAGGTGTTGATGCTTGATTGATTTCTAGGATGCATGCGTCACATAGGATCTGGACAAGGCCTTAGTGACATAACAACTATGATAGACGATATAATATTAGTTTGTTCTATGTGTTAAGACAAATGAAATGATTAATTTTATCAATAAAACAAAACTATTTTGTATCCATGGTTGTGAAACAATAGCTTCTGTTGCAACACTCCCCGACGTTTCCGCCACGGTTTGTTGTCCTACGTGGTTAGGGTGTGACAGAAGAAGTTGGTATCAAAGCCAATGGTTATAGGGAATTAGGTTATTAGTAATGCTTTGACCTAGACTATAACTTTTAGGACCCTAACGCAAGTTTCTTGCGTTTAGATTTTAAAACAATACCGTCACCTATCCTTAGGTGATAACCACAATAGGAACGCTAAGTTTGAATCCGCTTTGAAAACTAATCATCTGTTCTAGGATGATTGATTACTAGGTTTTGAACCCTCTGTTATATGGTTTTGAACCCTTTTGAGTTTTCAAAATCTCGTCAAAGTTTGGGTCTAAATAGTGTGAACACGTGCAAACTGGAAGAGTGGGTGCCTGTACTCTGAGTTTTCTGTCTAAGGCTAGAGTGTTCGTACAAATCCGCAGTATCGGACCAGTCACTCTTACCTGGGAACTCTTGGGGTGAGTGTCCACTTATAGGCGAGCATGTCTTCGGCGATACATTATTTTTGATCCATTTACTTTGATTAGTCTCCCCGTGTCGTTTGTTCGTTCGAGGTAACGAACAAATGATCGCCTTTCTGGTATTTTGACGGTATTTTCAATACCTCTTTTGCTTTTCAACCTCACTCGTTTCTCTTATGTCCTTATTAGACAATGCCTCCTCGACGTGAAGCACAATCTTTCACTATTGAAGAAATCGCAGCCTTGGTTTCTCAGCAAGTGGCTGCTGTGCTTCCAGGCGTTGTGACCCAAGTCCACGAGATATTCAACAACAATAATAATAACAACAATGCGTCGTGCAACTTCAAGAGCTTCAATTCTGCTAAGGCTCTAAAGTTTTCTGGGTCGCAAGGAGCAACTGCGCTCTTACAGTGGTTTGAGAGTATCGAGAGCACATTCAGACACGTCCAGTGTCCAAATGCGCGGAAGGTTGAATTTGCTTCTAGTGTGTTTGAGAAGCGAGCGCTTACCTGGTGGAATGGTGTTATGCGCGATAGGGGTGCCGAAGTGGAATTGGCACAAACATGGGATGAGCTTCGGGCTCTCATGATGAAAGAGTTTTGTCCCCGTCACGAGATTCGGGCTTTGGAGCGAGAGTTTGACGATCTAAAGCAAGATGGGGCTGAACACCGTGCGTACATGGATTGTTTTGAGGAACTCAGTCTATTGTGTCCCACCATGGTTACCCCACCAGAGAAAGCAATCGAAAGATATTTCGATGGTCTACCCGATTCTATGCTGGATATTGTGACCGGTGTTAATCCTACTACCCTTCGTCAAGCAATCGAGTTATCGGCCACCCTGACTGAATCTAAAGTCAGGAAGGGTAAACTCACCCGCAAGGGTGATAAAAAGAAGGTGACTGATTCTGGAAAAGACAAGAAAAAGGGTAAGGGTAAGGAAGGTGAGACGACAAAGAAGTCGAGGAAGCGGAAGGATGCTCAGAATTTCGCTGTTACGGCACAGACTGATCAGAACCCACCGGCTCAGCCTCCTGCGAAGAAGGCGTATGCAGGTACCGCACCTCATTGTGCTCGCTGCAACGGTCATCATGTTGCACAACAAGCTTGTAAGCAATGTACGACGTGTGGTAAGCTTGGGCATTTGGCCAATATTTATCGTCTGGGACAGAGTCAGGCTGCTCAGGTTTAAGCTCCGGTTCAGGGGAATGCTGCGAGATTCCCACCGGATTCATGTTTCAACTGTGGAGAGTTTGGTCACTTCCGCAACAACTGTCCAAGACTGGTGAATGCAAACCCGAATGCAAACGTCAACGTCAATGTGAATCAAGCACGAGGACGAGTGTATAACATCAATGAGGCAATCAACGATGCAGCAACGAACGATTAGTATTTTGTATTTCCTCTGGTTGTTATCTTTTAACATTTAAAGACAATGCAGTTGTTACATAAATAAAAAATTTGTGGTTTTTATTTTTGCGAACCAATGCAATTGTATGAATGTTTGATGCAACCTTATAATGTCAATACAAAAATAAACCACTCGTGTGGTTTTGTCATTTTTTTATGATCACTTGTGATCTCCCTAAGAACCTTAACCGCCCGTTTCTTTTAAGAAACAAAAACCTCAGAGTTATTGAAGAAAAGGATATGTTGCTTTCATAGCACATGTCACGAGAAGAAAGACAAGCGCAAGAGTATACAGGATATTCCGATTGTTCGGGATTATCCAGAGGTGTTTCCTGACGAACTGTCTGGTTTACCTCCAGTTTGTCAAGTCCAGTTTCATTTTGACCTTGTACCCAATGCCAACCCGATTGCGAAAGCACCTTATCGTCTTGCACCATCAGAGATGCAAGAGTTATCGAAACAGCTTCAAGAGTTATCGGATAAAGGATTCATCCGTACGAGCTTTTCACCTTGGGGAGCCCCTGTCCTCTTCGTGAAAAAGAAAGATGGGTCTTTTCGAATGTGTATCGATTATCGTGGGCTTGATAAGTTTACTGTCAAGAATCGATATCCCCTACCTCCAATTGATGATTTCTTTGATCAGTTGCAAGGTGCTTCATGCTTTTCAAAGATCGACCTGCGTTCTGGGTATCATCAACTTCATGTTCTCGAAGAAGATATTCGCAAAACTGCTTTCCGCACAAGATATGGGCATTATGAGTTCTCTGTCATGCCTCTTGGTTTGACAAATGCTCCAGCCATCTTTATGGACTTAATGAATAGGGTCTATAAACCTTATTTAGACAAGTTCATCATTGTGTTCATCGACGATATTTTTGTCTATTCGAAGTCTCGAGCCGAGCACGAGCAACACCTTCGCTTAACATTGGAACTCCTGAAGAAGGAACAACTTTTTGCTAAATTCTCCAAGTGTGAATTCTGGCTTAAAGAAGTTCAATTCTTGGGTCATATAGTCAATGAACAGGGTATTCATGTGGATTCATCCAAGATTGTTGCTATTAAAGACTGGAATACACCAACAACACCAACAGAGATTCGATCTTCTCTTGGTCTTGCTGGATATTATCGTCAATTCATTTCAACTTCTCAAAAACCGTGGTTCCACTCACTGCTTTGACTCAAAACAATAAGCCTTTTGAGTGGGGACCCAAACAAGAAGAAGCGTTCCAAACGCTATTTAATCTTCAAACTCGTGTTCTTCAAGCTCAGCAATTTTGTGTTTCACAAAATTTGATGGGTACGGAATTACCACATTAGCTTGAGCTTAAACTCGAAACGAAGGACGATGGGTTGCTCTATTTCGAGGATCGTTTGTGGATTCCAAAACAAGACGATCTTCGCACCTTGGTAATGGACGAATCTCGCAAGTCTCGATATTCTATCCATCCTGGTGCTGATAAAGTGTACAAGGATCTTCGTACTCAGTGCTAGTGGCCTGGTATGAAAAAGGATGTTGCCTTGTATGTATCAAAATGCCTAACTTGTCTTAAAGTCAAGGCTGAACATCAACAACCTTCTGGTTTGCTTGTACAACCAGAGATACCGGTTTGGAAGTGGGAGATCCTTGCGATGGATCTCATCACTAAGCTACCGCGTATATCTAAAGGTCAAGATGCTATTTGGGTTGTTATCGGTCGATTAACGAAATCAGCTCATTTTATTCCAATTCGCGAGGATCTATTTGCTGATAAACTTGCAAAGATTTATGTTGATGAGGTTGTATCACGACATGGTGTGCCTTTGGATATCATTTCTAATCGTGATGCTCGATTTTCATCTCATTTTTGGAAGACCATGCAATCTACTTTGGGAACCAAACTGAATCTAAGCACTGCTTATCATCCCCAAACAAATAGTCAATCTGAGCGAACGATTCAAACTTTGGAGGATATGATTAGAGCTACCTCCAGAGCTTGGGATATTCACCCGACTTTTCACATGTCCAATTTGCGAAAATGTTTAGCTGACGCTGATCTTCACATTCCTCTCGATGAGATCCGAATCGATGAAATGATGCACTTTATCGAGAAACCCGTGGAGATCATGGACCGTACTTTCAAACAGTTGAAGAACAAACGGATTCGATTGGTAAAAATTCTCTGGGAATCCAAACGTGGCCCAGAGTTTACTTGGGAACGTGAGGACCAGATGAAGGAGAAATATCCGCATTTGTTTTCACAAGCTTCCTCTGGTTAAAAATTTCGGGACGAAATTTCCTGAAGTAGGGGAGACTGTGACAACTGTGTTCTGTAGTCGTGGTTCAATATAAAACAATGTGATTTGGTGTTATTATATGTGTTTTTGTGTTATTATGTGTGTATTTGTGTTTGGTGATTTTGCAATTTAATTAGATTCCGATTTCAAGCTCTAAGTCGCTTCTGGAAGGTTATACGCGCACTGATGCGTAAATATAACCAGTTTAATGCAACAAACACTCCAGAATAGTGAAATAGGCTTAACATACCTTAAATAACATCCACATAACTTTGAAATAAGTTTTGGATGGTTTGGTGTGTTGAAATCAAGTTTGTCCGATCGCAGGGACTATTTGTGTCAAACTGTGAAACTATACCGATTTATAGTAACGAACATTCCGGAACTTGAATCTAAGTTAAACATACCCTAAATATCCTTTAAATAGCTTAGAAATAGGCTTTGAGGGGTTCGGTATGCTAAAATAAACTTTATTGATCAATAGGGACTAAAAGCGTCAAAAAGTGCACAAGTTTGCATTTTCGCACATATCTTACATTCTGAATATATCCGGACATCCAAAAAAATTATGTAAGCACTAAAATATTTTATTATAGTGTTTGGCATAAGAAAATTCCATTCGTCGCTTGATTTGGATCGTTTTTGCGTCCGTTACAACTTCCGCCGTAATTAAGCGAATAACGCAACCGTACGACCAAACGAACCGACATCTGAGATGTTTTTGAGCATATTTTAAGTTCCCTCTACTTTAACTTTATTTTAGATCCTTGAAATGGGGTTAACGGGGCTTAAAAGTGCCAAAAAAAATCAAGTTTTACAAGTGTAAGGACCATTTTTGAAATTTCTGGCAGATTCAATGAACCTAGTCCATTTTGAAGTATTGATGGTTTTCACCCATGGTTTTGCAAAACCATGGGCTGGTATTCAATGAACATAGTCCACATTAGGGGCTCCCATGGTTTTAGAAAACCATGGGCACACATGTAAGGTCCAGATCAAAGCTCAGTTTTCGAGGAACGATCTTAACGGTTCTAGAAATCCTATATATACCCCATCCATTTCACTTCAAAACCCACAATTTGAAATCTGATTTATGCTCTCTAAGTGGAAGTATATGCTTCCTACCTGAGAGAAAAATCAGAATCAAATCTTGTGGGGACCTTCTGTAAGTATTCTTTCGTTCTTTTCATTCGTTTTATAGTTAAAATCAAACTGTGTTTGACTTTCTACTTTGACCAGTTTATGGTCAACACGAAGTTCATTTAAACTTCATAACGTGAGCGTAATCACCATAGTTAGAGTCCTTAGTGACTATACCTACTGATTTCCACGTTATCTAGGCTCAGTGACGAGTCGTAGTTTCGGCCAAAATGCGTTTTCTCGCGTATTTTGTAACCAAACTACTCTAGGATATCAAAACCGTTTGTTTTGATATCAAAACCTGTTTTCTAACTTAACTAAACATGTTCTAGCATGTTTAGCTCGTCACTTTTTAGATTAGTGCTTATGTAAAGTCGTAAGTCAAGCGGACTAAACACCCGCTTAGACTTTCGAACACGACCCGTTTGGTCGATCATTAGGATCCGACCAAACATGTTTAGTAACCATAGTAGCATAGGGAATAACCTTCCGAGGTTATACCTTATGGTCACCTAGTTTTAAGTAGTTTTATGATAAGTAGTTTATATGCCTTAGGTAAATTACCAAAATACCCTTTTCATGCATAATTGGTAATTAAGCATATGTAACCTAAGCTTTTGCCACGTAACTGATTATGTAACATATTTAAACATAAAGAGGCATATAATACTTGTCATAGGACTAGTTAGACGTCTCGAACGCGCTTTTGCGCGCACGACGCGTTAAAGTAGCGTAAGCTACCTTAATGGGTCACGATGGGTCGAAAGCACTTAGGTTAGGTTCCGATTTAGGATGTAGGCTTTGTCAAACCATATCACATGTGTTCCAACACTCATTTGGTTTACAAGACCTCATTCTGTCCGATCGTCCGATTTAGGCGTCTATTGTTTGACTAGTGGTTCGATTACTAGGTGCTACTTGATTTCTCTGGTTTGCTTAAGTTTGCTTGAGTTCTATTGATCGAGGATACTTTGCACTTCATGTGAGTACATAGTTCCCCTATTTTACTGTTTTCAAATGTTTTGGGGTGATTCATATGTACGAAATGTTTTCAAGGTTTAAACGATGATTTCAAAAACAATTAAAACGATTTTTACTAAACTAATAACGATTTCAATAATGTGAACGAAACTTGATGGTTGTAGTTACATAACAAATGACATTCATTAGCATTGATCAAGCCGACCAGTATTAGGTTATGGTACCATAGGATCTGACAAATCTCGTTATTGCACTGCACCCATGGTTATGTGTGGGGGTTGTGGGTAGCGACTGAATCTGATGTTTGTTAACTTACCCTTTGGTGGTTTGTTAATTCGAGAAGCGAGAAGCGAGGTGATCTAGTCATGAAGGTTTGAATGTTGTTAGCGAGACGACCATAAATAAGTTTTCACAATTAAAACGAGGATGATTTTAAACGATTTAAACGAGTTAACGATTTGGAAACGATTTGAAAACGATTTGAACAAGTTATACGAATTGGATAAACGATTGGTTTTTGGTTAGTGTATAGATAACAGGACGGGTGTAATATGGTGAAAGCATGGTAGATACGCCGCTGGTACTTCTTATATATAAGTGTTTTCAATATATTACATACCGTGGCGTTATTTAGTTCACTTGGGTAAACGATTTCGAAACGATGTCACACAAACGATGTTTTCTAAAGGTTATAAACCATACGAGTTTTTAACGAATTTTTACAAGATGTTTTACAAGTTGGTTTTCTAAAACAAATGTTTTTGGGTTAAGAAGCATGGCTATGGGATTTTACAAACTACAACCCACTTGATTTGAGTTGGTTAACTATGTTGCAATACACTTTTCAAAACAAGGTTTGTATTTTGACTCTTGTAGTCTAATAAAGTACTGCAACATATAAACGAGCCATGATTCTGATACTCTTATAAAACCTATGTACTCGCCAGCATTTCTTTGCTGACTAAGTTTTTACATATGTTTCAGGTGTTGATGCTTGATTGATTTCTAGGATGCATGCGTCACATAGGATCTGGACAAGGCCTTAGTGACATAACAACTATGATAGACGATATAAAACTAGTTTGTTCTATGTGTTAAGACAAATGAAATGATTAATTTTATCAATAAAACAAAACTATTTTGTATCCATGGTTGTGAAACAATAGCTTCTGTTGCAACACTCCCCGATGTTTCCGCCACGGTTTGTTGTCCTACGTGGTCGGGGTGTGACATGTTTGGGTGTAGCGAGCCCCACCCCTGAGTCCGCAGGATGGACCATGTGGTGACTATGTCTTCCAGCCGAAGCCCGATGCGAAATCTGCTAGGTTTGAGTCTTCCTGCATCACTTCACACATATCAACGGCCTTGCAAACCATTGGTGATCTCTTTTTCCTTATTGCTACATACCAGGGACTTACATACATACTTACAACATTTTTCAAAGGTTTATACATACACACAAACAAGCATATGAACTCGCTCAACTTTTGTTGATGTTTTCAAACTACATGTATTTCAGGAAATTTTAATGGATCTGGCGGGCGTTGGAAGTTTTTATGCTGCGTTAAGAATAAAGATGTCATCCATGGCCTTTGAGTTTGGACGGTGTGTCTTATTCCTGGACGAGACATGTCTTTCAAACTTTGGTATTATTCAATATATTTTGACGAGTCCTTAATGAACTCAAAAACAATTTGTACGATTTGTAAAAATTGAATTTGGTGTCTACGTTTTAAAACAATGTTATTATGTTTTGAACTTATTTTATGGATAATAAATCTATGGTTTTATCATATAGTTGATGTTATGATTGAATGCAATGATATTAAGAAAGTCACACCATAATCACGCTTCAGCAAAAGTCAGGGTGTGACACATACAAAGCCATTTCGGAAATTATAGAGAATCAGTAGTGGTGGTGGCTGTAAATAAGCACTTGTCAAGCCATCAAACATCCAATATATAATAGTTGTAATGTCAGGAAACAAAAAAACGAATAGAAAAAGTTAAAGATGTATCTGAGTAAAAAGATGTAATCAAGGGTTAAAGTTGTTGGTATCATCGATTTTTTCATCAAACCAGACAATTGGCCCTTCAATTTCCCAAGCCTTTCTATCAGTTCCCCCTTCACGATATGAATCCCTGCCTGTGAATACCTGAATATGATTCAGTTATGGATTTGTGAAGGGTTTCTACTGCATCACCAACAACATGTTCAGTTATATATTTTCCACACATTCAAGTACTTACGTTCCATCAACCAATTTTTTGAAGTAAAGATACTCAAGAACACTTAATTCCTCAACCAAGAGAGTATTCACATTGACTGACATATTCCCAAGCACAAAGCCTGAGACGAACATATAATAAGAATACAACAATAATAGTAATAATAATAACAATAACAATATTGTTAATAACACATGTTAGTGAAGACTTACCAGATATAGTTCATGATATCGATCAACCTATGTTTCTCAATTATGAGCGTCAAGCTGAAGGTTCTAGCGTCCCTTTCCATTCTGCACCAGGCTTCAATGTATTCAGCTTTTCAATTATAGCGGTCTCCACACCACTAACACACGAACAAAACGCCATTTTGTTACTTATGTTCTACTTTGAATACAAAATCACCAATGCCGGCAAAAACCCAAATAGCTACGAAACTAGCCAAGCATGTTTGAAACTCACCCAAAGTTTATTCAAAACAATCTCAAGCCAATTTGCACAATCAGTACTGAGAAATCATTTCCTCTTTATAGAGGTTTTTCTTAAATTATTATAGCATGCAGAAAGTAAGTAACAAAACATATCTTAAAGGGTACGTCTTCCCTTTGGGTTCAGAGAATAGTATTGTAAGGGTCTTCCCAAGGTTGTAGGAGAGATTGCACTTCTTGTAAAAGATTGTTGCCATTGCCAGCATAACTATGGTATGAAACTGTTTATTTGTCCCCTAATAAACCACATAATTAGAATGGGAACTTATTTTTAAACGCGTTCTTGGCTTGCGTAATGGGTCAAACTTGTTCGTAAGTAAACATTAAAAAATGTAAATTTGGAAAATAAAAACTCAAATGTACCTGGTTGCTTTCTTGGCTTGCGCAATGGAACAAACTTGGCACCAATAGCCAAACCAATTGGACAGCCAAATATAAAATTCGTTGTTCTTCGCCTGCAACAAACAATTGTCTGATGAGAATGAAAATCAATCCACGCACATATATGACACGAAAAGTAAGAATAAAATTTAGTTAGATAAAAGGGACTCAAAATAACACCATATCGATAAGAAAAGGAACCTGCTTACAATCAACTGGATGAACGATAAAGAAGACTCAAAATAACACCAAATCTATGGAAAACGAACCTGCTTGCAATCGATTGGAAGAATGATCAGCTCTCTAAAGGACCTATTGTCAACAAAGACATCACAATTTTAAGGATTTAAATAGAGAATGATGGATGAAACATTGCTTAAGCTTAAACAATAATCTGTACTATAACCTTTCTGGTATACCAAATCATCACTCCCAATTGTTGAACTGTAATAGTGTCAGCAAACAACGTCACCTCTGACAATTGCTTAAAATCTACTTCAATACGTGAATTTAATCGGAAAACCTAAAGATGAACATATGATAGAGAACATCAAACAGGAAGCGACATTATCAAACATGAATCGATATTTGAAGAACTGTTACCTATTTATTGAATCGTTTGGAGAAGACAGTGATGGATCCCATCTTTCAAAAAGCACCAAATCTTGAAAAATACAACAGAAGCACTCAAGAAATGAATATAGGCATTGATGAATGCATAAGTTAGAAATCACTGAAACCCTAAGAAGAGGCGTCGGCTAAGTCTTCCAGACACCAACAACGCCGCAAAAAGAAAACTGAAAACACGGATACATACCTTATACGCCGCATAATAAGGACTGGTTGCTTCCACTTACGATTGAAGATGAAGAAATCTAGGGTTCAGGAGATTGTAAATAACATATTAAAGATCAATAGATGATATCTAGAGTTTAAGGAAGAAATAGATAGTGTTTAACAATGACAAAGAAAAATCAAAGAGGGAAAAGAAAAATAACATACGTATGTTTTTCGAAGATCAATCGATGAAGAAAGAAGAACCGGATGCAGGAGATGGGTAGTAGGGTTTTGGAGTGGAGTGAAGCGTATTAAAGAAGCTAAGGAGGAGGGTTTTGGCGGAAAAAACAAAAAAAAAGTGGTCTAAGCAAATGCCACGTGGCAAAGATTGTTTTGCTTTATTAGAAATAGTAGATGAAAATCTTTTTGTACACGTGTCACTCTCTGGTGCCTCCTCGCTTTTAATAATAGTATTATATATTGATTTTATACACAAAATATAATATAATATTAATTAATATAGTTAGAGATAAACGTCTAAATTCAAATTTAATTTCTTCCTATACTAATAAATGAAAATCTTTTTGTACACGTGTCACTCTCTGGTGGCTCCTCCCTTTTAATAATAGTATTATATATTAATTTTATACACAAAATATAATATAATATTAATTAATATAGTTATAGATAAACGTCTAAATTCAAATTTAATTAATAATTATCTATAATAAATAGAAATGTATCAAATAATATAATAAGTATAATATTATTTAATATAGTTAGACATCAAACGTATAATTTCAAATATAATTAATAGTAAATTACTTTTTGAGTTCCTATGTTTTAATGGTTTTAACCACTTGAATAAAAAATCAAAAAGTTTAACACCTTGAGTCTCTAACCGCTCATTAACACCCTCTGTAAAAAATTCAAAAAACCTTTTGTAAGGTTGATTTGCTGGGATTGAACCCTATCAGAAGAACAAATAATGAAAGCCAAAACTGGGTCACAACAGTGGATACATCATAAGAAGATAGCAGTAGTTTAGTGTATCACTTGTATTGTATAGAATCAGTGGTTAAGATTAGCAGTGTTTAGCCAGCAGTAGTTATATGTAACAGTGGTTAAAGGTTGTTTGGTTGTTAGATGTCACTTTCATGGTGACGTCAGCTAAGATGCTTCAGTGGTTTGATCTGCCTATAAATGTAACAGTACCCAGTACTGTTCCATTTGATTGACTGAGTGAGTTCTTCTCCTCATATCCAATCCCTTTATCTTGTGCAATCAACCATGGAGTATCAGGCTAAGGGGGAGTTTAGTTTGTAAGCTTGCTTTGTAATCTTTTGATTTGCTTTGTAACCTTTTGACTGATGAAAAGCATGTGTTTATTAAAACTATTCTCCTTTGATTGTGTTTACAAAGTTTGTGTTCATTTCCGCTGCATAAATCATTGAATCATGTTTATTAATTGTTCATCTATCACAAACAAACACAATCATGAGAGCCTCCGATCCTAACATGAGTTCTCTAAGTTCTCACAACTCGTAGAAATTTTCATTTTACCCTAACCATATATATTTGTTAAGATAAAATATATTATTTGGATATAAACAATAATTACTAATAAAGTATCAAATCACATGTACAAGTAACGAAAATATAAGTGTTCTTTTGTTTTACTAAGGATTATATTTATCTAGATAGGTCATTTCATTAATAAGGATTATATACAAGTTTATAATTTACATTTTTCGTCATTCAACCCGTGTAATACACACAGGGTTGTAAGCTAGTATAGTAACAAAATAGAATTGAATGAATAGTAATATCACTAACGAATGATCAAATGGTATTGGGTACCAGTACCAGTATCAAATTTATCAAACCATGTGTATTTTCGGTGCAGGTTCGGCACCGGTATTCATCGGTTTATACCCTCAATTACCGTTGTCGTACCAGTACCGACCGGTACCGAGTCGTATCTTATCAGGTATATTCAGTACCGGTACCCACTTTTTGGGATTTCGGTAACAGTATTTTCGGTACCGATTGGTACGGAGCTCATCAAATCCTGTAGCAATGCAAGTAATTGCACCGTTTAGATCACTTTTCATACAATAGAATTGAATGAATAGTAACATCACTAAGGAATAAGCAAATGGTATCGGGTACCGCTACCGGTATCAAATTTACTAAACCGGGTATATTTTCGGCACCGGTTCGGCACCGGTATTCATCGGTTTTTACCCTCAAATACCGGTGTCGTACCAGTACCGACTGGTACCGAGCCGTACCGTATCAGGTGAATTTGGGTACCGGTACCAGTATTTTCGGTACAGGTACCCACTTTTGGGGATTTCGGTAACAGTATTTTCGGTACCGATTGATACAGAGCTCATCAAATCCTGTAGCAATGTAGCAATACAAGTAATTGCACCGTTTAGATTACTTTTCATACAATAAAATTGAATGAATAGTAACATCACTAAGGAATAAGCAAATGGTATCGGGTACCGGTACCGATACCGGTATCAAATTTACCAAACCGGGTATATTTTCGGTGCCGGTTCAGCACCGGTATTCATCGGGTTTTACCCTCAAATACCGGTGCCCTACCAGTACCGATGTCACACCCCGACCACGTAAAACAACAAATCGTGGCGGAAACGTCGGGGAGTGTTGTAACAGAATCATTGTTTCACAACCATGGATCAAATAGTTTTGTTTTATTGAATTATTGAACTCAATGTTTTGATACAATTTAGATAAATACAAATAATTGTTTCTTAGTTTTAAAGTCGCTAAGGCACAAGTCCATCCTATGCTGTAGGCTACTTTGCCTATTCTTTCAGTGATTTCGAACGGTCCAACATACCGCGGATTGAGCTTGCCTCGTTTACCAAAACGAACCACACCCTTCCAGGGTGAGACTTTGAGTAGCACTCGATCCCCAACTTGGAACTCGAGCGGTTTCCTACGCTTATCAGCGTAACTTTTCTGACGGTCACGAGCTGCCGCCATGCGTTGTCGTATCTGTGCAATCCGTTCAGTAGCATCAACTACCATTTCTGGACCTGTGATCTGACTATCACCCACTTCTGCCCAACAAAGAGGTGATCGGCATTTACGTCCGTACAATGCCTCGAATGGAGCGGCTTGAATGCTGGTGTGGTAACTGTTATTGTACGAAAACTCCACTAAAGGGAGGTGTTTTTCCCAACTGTTGCCGAAATCGATAACGCATGCCCGAAGCATGTCTTCTAGAGTCTAGATCGTGCGCTCAGACTGCCCATCCGTCTGAGGGTGATAAGCTGTGCTCATGTCTAACTGAGAGCCAAAAGCGTTGTGCATTGCTTGCCATAGTTCTGAAGTAAAACGTGCATCACGATCCGAAATAATGGAGGTTAGCACTCCGTGCCTTGAGACAACTTCCTTGAGATATATGTCTGCTAGAGTGGAGAACTTATCCGTTTCCTTGATGGCCAAGAAATGAGCAGACTTAGTGAGTCGATCCACGATCACCCAAATGGTATCATTCCCACGTTGAGATCTAGGCAGGCCCGTAACAAAATCCATGGAAATTTCTTCCCATTTCCATTGAGGTATCTTTGGTTGCTGAAGTAGGCCTGATGGTTTTTGATATTCAACTTTGACCCTAGCACAGGTCAAACATTTACTGACGTAAGTTGCAATGTGGGCCTTCATACTAGGCCACCAATACGTAGTTCTGATGTCGTGGTACATTTTATCCGAACCTGGATGTACCGAGTAGCGAGACTTGTGTGCTTCATCGATCACAAGTTCTCGTATACCGCCATATAGTGGGACCCAAATGCACCCCGTTACATAGTAGGCGCCATCTTCCCTTTGTTCTAATCGTTGCCTTGAGGCGCGTAAGGCTTCAGCCTTTACGTTTTCTGGTTTCAATGCTTCCACCTGAGCATCTCGTATCTGTGCAGGAAGACTAGACTGAATAGTAAGCTGTAATGCTCGCAAGCGTCTAGGTACAGTATCCTTTCGACAGAGAGCGTCAGCCACAACATTGGCTTTGCCTGGATGGTACTTAATGGCACATTCGTAATCGTTCAGTAGTTCAACCCATCGACGTTGACGCATGTTCAATTCTTTCTGCTTGAAGATATGCTCGAGACTCCTGTGATCGGTGTAGATGGTGCACTTGGTACCGTACAGGTAATGTCGCCATATCTTAAGTGCGAAAACAACAGCTCCCAGCTCTAAATCGTGCGTCGTGTAGTTCCATTCATGAACTTTAAGTTGCTGCGAAGCGTAGGCAATGACTTTATCTCTTTGCATCAATACACAACCAAGACCCTGAATGGACGCGTCGCAGTAGACCACAAAATCATCCGTGCCCACAACGACCGCGCCTCCCGTGCAAGCTCCATGAGTACCTATGGTCCTGCAAGGCATGTAACAGAAAGTCAACAACTAGTTGAGCGAGTTCACAGTAAGTATGTTTGCAATAGTAAGTTCGTTGCATCACCATGCGGTATTAACTAAGTCAATTGTATGTTCATTTAGTGGGGGCTTCCCATGTGTGTATGTACTAGACTAGAGGTAACCATAAGTGTTCTTCTTAACCCGAGAACAGTAGTACGTACGAGGTTTACGTAGGTTTTACGTAAGTGTCCTTCTTATCCCGAGGACAGTGGTACGCGGGGGTTTACGTAGGTTTTACGTAAGTGTCCTTCATAACCCTAGGACAGTAGTATGTATGAGTTTACGTAGGTTTTACGTAAGTGTCCCTCGAACCCTGAGGACAGTAGTAAGCACAAGTATTACGTAGGTTTTATGTAAGGGTCCTTCGCAACCGAGGATGATGGTAGATAGTCTAATAACAGTGTAATCCAAATAATTCATAAATCCTTTTCCTTCAATCCCATTCCCTACCCACCGGGAAATCCCATGCCTTGGTAAGAGTGTGAACTCACCTTGGTTTGCTCGGTTTGTGATTGCTTCTAGTGTTAGTTAATGGTTAGGTCCGTTACACACGACCTAGGGTACATTGCACATAAACTTGATGTAAGTGTTTACGTTCAATTAGGGTTTACAATTCCTTGATGTCCAAACAACTGTGTTCCGTGTGATAATTGCGTACAGAATGACATGACATAGATTGTTCATACATACAGTATCATCCAGTAACATACAGTAACATACAGTAATATACAGTAACATACAGTAGCATGCAAAGTGTTCCTCATACAGGGTTTTGAACTTAGCATTATAAGTAAACCCAGATCCCTAGTGTTAGCATTAAGTCTAATACTAGTGTTTACAATAAACTCAGATCATTCACGCATTACAAAACTCAGATCATTCAATCATTACAAAAACTCGGATCATGCAAGCATCACTAAAAATTCGGACCCTACTCAAACAAAAGCTCGGACCCGAACACCCCTTTATCAAGGTCGGACCAAACACCCTTTAATAAAAGTCGGACCAACATCCCCTCTTGAAAGTCGGACCATATGTTCATAATCAAAAAGTCAGACTATATGTTCATAACAAAATTCGGACCAAACCCCCTTATAAAATTCGGACTACCAAACCCCCTTATAAAATTTCGGACCTCATACATCATCACAAGTTCGGACCACATACATCCTCATAAGTTCGGACCACATACACCATCATAAAGTTCGGACCTTATACATCATCATCAAAACTCGGATCTTATAACTCCTTTACACAAATTCGGACCATATAAGCTACATAAAAGTCGGGCCTAACATCAATCATGCGAATATTCAAATTCAATGTAACAGTTACGTTTTATGATCAAGAACCCTAATCCCAGACATTGCCAATGCTGTAATCAAACAGGCAATCCAACTATTCTAGCATATCAAACATCATAGTGACAGGCAAAAAGTTACGCAAATACTCATAAACCATGGTGCAAACAATCAGAATGATCAATAAACACAGAACCATTGTTTGGAGAACTAGGGTTTCGCATGAATCACATAATCAAGGATTAACAACAAATAATCATTAAACGTTTACCTTAGATTGATTCTAGATGAAGAGAGAGATCAAAAGTGATGATTGAGAGCTTGTGCCACCAAGAATGATGAAGAAGATGATTGTAGGAGAGGATTGTAGAGGAATATTGAAAGTACGTATGATGATTTGTGAGATGATTTGTGAGATGATTTGTGAGAGAGGTTAAGGTTAAGAGTTATTAAGATTTCACTAACTACTATACTCACCCCTAAGTATCATCTTTTACATAAAACACACACACCACAATAATATTTACAATCAAGGCACAAAGTTCTCATGTAAGTCAAATAATGCACAAAGTAGTACATAGTTCCATGCAATGCTAAAGATTGTGAGACTAACTTAATTGTGTTAAGTTAAAGTATTAACCTGAAGTTACGGGTTGTCACAGCCTACAAGTTGAACCTACCAGCAGAACTCAGTGGAGTTCACAACGTTTTTCATGTGTCAAATCTGAAGAAGTGTCTGTCAGATGAGACCCTCGTAGTTCCTTTGAAGGAGCTCACTATAGACGACCAGTTGCGGTTCATCGAGGAACTAGTAGAGATTACTGACCATGATGTGAAAGTTCTCAAGCACACCAGAATACCCCTTGTTCGAGTTCGTTGGAACTCCCGTCGTGGCCCAGAGTTCATGTCACACCCCGACCACGTAAAACAACAAAACGTGGCGGAATTGTCGGGGAGTGTTGTAACAGAATCATTGTTTCATAACACATGGAAAAATTGAAATTTTGTTTTATTGATTAAAAGAGTTACAATGTCTTAACAAACAAAGAAGTATAACAAAAATTAACTAGTCTTGCATCTTTTATTGTCACTAAGGCCCAAGTCCGCCTATGTGTATCTTGATCAATCCTATGCATCATCTCCTGAAACACATGTGAAAATAGGTACATCAGCATAAAAATGTCGGCGAGTACATAGGTTTTATTGATTTAGGATTCATGACTTATAAGTTTAGAAAAAGTTGTTTAACAAAAATCAGTCATGATCCTTGTAAAATGTTTTATTTTATAAATTGTTTGAAAAGCGATGATAGATATGTATAGTTAAAAGAATGATTGTAAGGTTAAATGAATAATCAAGTAAAAATGAATTTGTATAAAACAAACTATTTTGTAAAACAATTTCTTGTGAAAAATATGTTATTTGTGTAAAAATGTGTAAATCCAAATTAAATGATTTAAATAACGCTACGACATGTAATATAGTACAAGCACTTATATATAGGAAGTACCAGCGGCGTATCCACCATGCTTGTATCACTTACACACGTCTCGTTACTTAAGTCACTTACCCAAACAAACCACCAATGTAAATTGCCCATGTCTAAACCAATTGTCAAATGTCATTGTGAAAACCATGTCAAAATGTCTATGTCAAATGTCAATCATGTAATGTGTAAACAAAATGTCATGTATGGCAAGTGAAATATGTATCCACTAAACCATGTGTAAAAAAAATGCACAAAACAATGTATTGAAGTAAAATATGGATTAAATCAATGTTATGTTTTGTGGAAATGCATGCTATACTGAATACAAACATTTATGTGGTATTGTGAAAGTGCATACATCCAAGCCTTGCGACTGTGGTGATAAACCCCTAAACGAATTTAAAGGTCTATCTGTCTAAATGTTTTAATCGAATTCGGTCATTCCTTCCATCCAAACATACTCAGGATGTCAGGAACGGGAGTTGTCAATTCCTATGGTACCATTACCTACTAACGAGCGGCGTGATCAAAGTTAATGAATGTATATGGTCCCACTTAAACAAACCAAATGTCATACCCAAAATGTAAGCATGCGATGAAAAACAAATGTACTAAGTATGATGAACATACATAGCAGGAAAAGGTAATGTAAAACGATGTACTAAGTATGCAGTCAATGGACATACATAGCAAAAAGATAATGAAATCATGTACTAATAGTGTACTAATGAATATAGCAATTATATGATATGAAAACATGAAAAGCACGAAAGTAACAAGTAGGCACATGTGTTTCACCCCAAAATGTTTGAAAAACAGTAAAAGAGGGGACTATGTACTCACTTGAGGGTGCATAGAAGTCTTGAACAACAACCAAGCAAAGCTAGAGGGATCACGGAATCAAACGGCACCCTATATAGATAACTACATAAATAACCGGACCTAAATCGGGGGATTGGATAGTATGATGTTTCGTAAACCAAATGAGTATTGGAACTCATATGATATGGTTAAACAAAGCCCACATACTAAAATGAAACCTAACCTAAGTGCTTACGACCCATTACGACCCGTTTAGGTAGCTTATGCTACTTTAACGCGTCGTTCGCGTAAAACGCGTTCGGAATGCCTAACTAGTCCTATGACAAGCAAGATATGCCTTAACATGTTTAATATTGTTGCCAAAACAGTTTGTATGTCAAAAGTTATGTTACATAGGCTTAAAATGAATTTTAGCGCAAAAAGGGCATTTTGTTAATTTACCTAAGGCATAAGAACTACTTATCATACAACTACTTAAACGACGTGACCATAAGGTATAACCTCGGAAGGTTATTCCCTATACAATTATGGTCACCTAAAGTGTTTGGTCGGATCCTAATGATCGACCAAATGGGTCGGGTTCGAAAGTATAAGCGATTGATTAGATCGCTTACCTTTACGACCCTAAACAAGCACAAATCTAAAAGCGACGAGCTAAACATGCTAGAACATGTTTAGTAAAGTTAGAAAACAGGTTTGGTATCAAAACAAACGGTTTTGATACCCTAGAGTAGTTTGGTTACAAAATACGCGAGGAAACGCATTTTGGCCGAAACTACGACTCGTCACTGAGCCTAGATAACGTGGAAATCAGTAGGTATAGTCACTAAGGACTATAACCATCGTGATTACGCTCACGTTATGAAGTTCAAACGAACTTCGCATTGACCATAAACTGGTTAATGTAGAAAGTCAAACACAGTTTGACTTTAACGCTAAAACGAACGAAAAACGCGAAAGAATACTTACAGAAGGTCCCCGTAAGATTGAATTCCAAGTATTTCTCAAGTATGAAGTGATAACCACTCCAACTTAGAGAAAATCTCAGAATTCAAGTGAGGAATGAATGAAATGGGTTGGGTTTATATAGGCATGGCACAACCGTTAGGATCGTTCATCGGGAAACGTGCTTCGATCTCGGCCGTACACATGGGCCCATTGTTTTGGGAGACCTTGGGCACCCCTAGATTCAGCCCATGGATTGAAAATACCATTTGCAATTGGGTTTGGAGTGCATAACAGCTGTTAACATCTGTTAAAACTGATTTTGCACATCTGGGGAGGCCACGCGGCCCGTGTAAGACATACATGGGATTTTACGCGCCCCGCCTGAGGGTCACAGTTCAGAAATTGCAGTTTTAGTCCCTGCACTTCAGAAACATGTAATTCGGCCCAGTTTTGACACGTTTAAGCCCCGTTAACCTCATTTCAAGCCTCTAAAATGAAGTTAATGTATAGGGAACTCAAAACATGCTCAAAAATATCTTGGGTGTCGGTTCGTTTGGTCGTACGATCGCGTTATTTGCTTAATTACGACGGAATGCGCATAAGCGCGAAAAACGATCCAAATTGCGCGACGAATGGATTTTTCTCATGCCAAACATTAAAATAAAATATTTTAATGCTTGCATAAATTTTTGGATGTCCGGAAGTATTCAGAACGTAAGTTATGCGCGAAAATGCAAACTTATGCACTTTTTGACGCTTTTAGTCCCTGAATGACCAAAAAGTTTATTTTAGCACACCGAACACCTCAAAGCCTATTTCTAAGCTATGTAAAGGATATTTTGGGTATGTTTAACTTATGGTCAAGTTCCGGAATGTCCGTTACAGTACAAATTGACATACTTTCGCAGTTTGTCGAATTTAGTCCCTGTAAGCGAATAGACTTGATTTCGGCATACCAAACCATCCAAAACTTATTTATAAGTTATGTAAAGGTTATTTAAGGTATGTTAAGCCTATGTCACTATTCCGGAATGTTTGTTGCATTAAACTGGTTATATTTACGCATCAGTGCACATATAACCTTCCAGAAAGCGATTTAGAGCCCGAAATCGAACAAGAATTGATATGTGCAAAAGATACACATGTTTATACAAATCCCAAGTATGAAATACAATATTTCATTGGTTTGGTATTTGTTTGATGGCTGAAGTGACACAGGTGTCACAGTCTCCCCTACTTCAGGAAATTTCGTCCCGAAATTTATCTTAGAGGAAACTTGTGAGAGCTTGAAACATGAGGTTGAAAAGATCGAACAACACCGGTTAGAGTCCTGAACTTCTAGTAACTTTAAATAACATCATGCTTGCAATGTGAGAGGGTCACTTATATACAAGTATATAAAGCGTTATTAGTGCGTCCACCGTACCTCTGTTACATTGTTCACATTTGTTACGGTTGCGACTATTGGTTCTTACACATAATAAGTCTTCCCGTGGTTTCCATGCACTGAACTTCGTAATTATGTATGCATCCATAATTACGTAATTCCTTGCATAGTCACATAGTGCATCTTATAATGTGTAGGGGAGGAAAACAATGAACGAGCCTGTGATGATTGTGACTAGACCATACTGGGGTCCTTTTTAATTGAGTCAATAAATGATCTCCAGACCGCCAAGGAGTCTTTTCAGCTTATATCATCACATGTCATTCTCAAATGGATTCTGAATCAATCCTTTGACTAGACCACTCAAAGGGTCTCTTTTTGAATCATGGAATGGTATACTATATAATCCAAGGGTCTTGACTATCACGTAGAAGCTCAATAAGGATTTAAGGTAGTACCTTTTTGAATATCCTACTACGAATCCCTCATATGAAGACATGAAAGGTTCTATGAGGATTTGGATAACGAATATCCAGAGTATTCAAAAACACAAAAATGCATAATAGAAAACACAAAGTGCATAAACACATAATCATATAATTGTTTAACTTGATTTGTTATCTTTGGACACGGATATTTAAAGCACACCAGGAATCCAATCCATGGATTTCATTTGGTACTTTTAAACATTATCAAGAATCTAACTATGAAGATAGAAAGATCTTAAAGAGGAAATTCGATTTCGATTATAAAGAATCAAAATGTTCGAATTTAGGTACACAAGGAATCCAATTAAGGACTCCGATTTGAATGATAATCATCCACAAGGGTCTAATTGTGAAGATAAAAAGATCCCATATGGATTTTTTTAGAAGTTGAAGATGTTTTGAAACCTTGCACTGGATGTGCTTAAGTCAAAACATGAAGTAAAAATGCTTATGAAGTTGAGATGCTAGATATGCCAAGGCACATATGAAGCGGAATTTGAAGGTTAAGTTAATGTATGAGGAAAATACTTTGAAAACTATGCATGGGGTTCTAAAATGTGTTTAATGTTTTTGGAAACTTTATATATATAATACTTTTGAAATCATAAAGTAGGTGTATTAGGTAGGTATATTTATAAATATGTTTAAAAATCATAAGAGATGAATTTTGAAATTATGTATAAGGTTTTTGAAAACATGAATGATGCTTTTGAAATCATGCACTAGATATACGTAATTATACCGTATTAATAACATTTTGAAATCATGAAGGTCGTTTTTGAAAACATAGACAATGTTTTTGAAATCATGCATATGATATGTTAAGTAAATACATTATATTAAAAACGTTTTTGAACTATATATAAAATGTTTTTGAAGCCATGAAGGTTGTTTTGAAAACTTATGTTATGCATGTTGAAAAATCAGAACGTAATGGGTATGAGATTTGAAAATACCCTTAGTTATCTAACCAAGGATTCAAAGGCACAGATGCGCAAAAAGCACGATTACTCAAAATTTCGCTTTATTTCTTGTACTTTGTCGCATAGAATGAAACGAGTACTTAAAATTTTCAAGGAAATCATGAGCGATCACTTGAAAGGGAGAATCACAAGAGTAGTTTGTAAAGAGCATAGTTCCTTGATGTAGGTATTATAGGGAAATGCCATACACACATGTAACTACATTTGTAGATCAGAATTGCGAACAACGACTTTTATTTATGAACAAAACAGATTGTTTCACAATACAAGAAAACGGAAGAAACAAAAGCATAAGACAGCAATATCTTTTGCTCAGCCAGATACTCATCCAAGGGTTAGATTTGCATTGACAATCTTCGGGCAATCCCTTTGAAAATGGCCCATTTCGCCACAGTTGTAGCAGCAACGAGCTTGTGCAGGATTTACTTGAGGTTGGTTTGGACCACCTTGTTTTGGGGTAAATCGACAAGCATTTGCCAGGTGACCGAGTCGCCCACATGATGCACACAAACGACACTGTAGGTGAGCTAAGTGGTGTGCATTACATTTGTTGCATATCGATGCAGTTCTGTTGTAGGGCTTCTTAGCTAGTGGTGTCGCCACTTGGCTAGGTCCCGTTTGATTAGGTGTAACTGTTGCGGGTTTCTTTGAAGCTTTACGCTTCTTTGATTTTGGTGCAGGCTCGACTTCTGCTTCCCTCGGTGACTCTTGAGTGGCTCCATTTTTGAGACGAGACATGGCGATACCTAAATCCACAGACTTCAAAATCACTTCGCCTATTTGCTGGGCAAATTTGGCTGTTTGCTCGGACATTTGACCGTTGCTGAGGTAAAGAGACATTCTAGAAGAAAATGAAAGACATAGGGAATAACAAATGAAATGTTATCGGATAAGCAAAACAGAAAGGCAATGCATACGAATTGCGATCATTTGTTTGTTACCTAAGGCAAACAAATAAGATAGTAACAAATCAGAGCAAGCGGGTCATAATAATGTATCGCTGAAGACATGCTTGCCTATAAGTGAACACTCACCCCAAGAGTTCCCAGGTAAGAGTGACTGGTCCGATACTGCGGATTTGTACGAACACTCTAGCCTTAGACAGAAAACTCAGAGTACAAGCATTCACCCTTCCAGTTCGCACGTGTTCACATTATGAGACCCAAACTTTGACGAGATTTTGAAAACTTAGAGGGTTCAAAACCTTATAACGAAGGGTTCAAAACCTATTAATCAATCATCCTAGAACAAATGATTAGTTTTCAAAGCGGATTTTGAAATTTATGTTCTTGTTGTGGTTGTCGCCTAAGGATAGGTGACGGTATTGTTTTATGACTAAACGCAAGTAAACTCGCGTTAGGGTCCTAGGAAGGTTATAGACTAGGTCAAAGCATTACTAATAAACTAATTCCCTATAACCATGAGCTCTGATACCAACTTTTCTGTCATACCCCGACCACGTAAAACAACAAAACGTGGCAGAATTGTCGGGGAGTGTTGTAACAGAATCATTGATTCATAACACATGGAAAAATTGAAATTTTGTTTTATTGATTAAAAGAGTTACAATGTCTTAACAAACAAAGAAGTATAACAAAAATTAACTAGCCTTGCATCTTTTATTGTCACTAAGGCCCAAGTCCGCCTATGTGTATCTTGATCAATCCTATGCATCATCTCCTGAAACACATGTGAAAATAGGTACGTCATCATAAAAATGTCGGCGAGTACATAGGTTTTATTGATTTAGGATTAATGACTTATAAGTTTAGAAAAATATGTTTAACAAAAATCAGTCATGATCCTTGTAAGATGTTTTATTTTATAAATTGTTTGAAAAGCGATGATAGATATGTATAGTTAAAAGAATGATTGTAAGGTTAAATGAATAATCAAGTAAAAATGAATTTGTATAAAACAAACTATTTTGTAAAACAATGTCTTGTGAAAAATATGTTATTTGTGTAAAAATGTGTAAATCCAAATTAAATGATTTAAATAACGCTACGACATGTAATATAGTACAAGCACTTATATATAGGAAGTACCAGCGGCGTATCCACCATGCTTGTATCACATTACACACGTCTCGTTACTTAAGTCACTTACCCAAACAAACCACCAATGTAAATTGCCCATGTCTAAACCAATTGTCAAATGTCATTGTGAAAACCATGTCAAAATGTCTATGTCAAATGTCAATCATGTAATGTGTAAACAAAATGTCATGTATGGCAAGTGAAATATGTATCCACTAAACCATGTGTAAAAAAATGCACAAAACAACGTATTGAAGTAAAATGTGGTTTAAATCAATGTTATGTTTTGTGGAAATGCATGCTATACTGAATACAAACATTTATGCGGTATTGTGAAAGTGCATACATCCAAGCCTTGCGACTGTGGTGATAAACCCCTAAACGAATTTAAAGGTCTATCTGTCTAAATGTTTTAATCGAATTCGGTCATTCCTTCCATCCAAACATACCCAGGATGTCAGGAACGGGAGTTGTCAATTCCTATGGTACCATTACCTACTAACGAGCGGCATGATCAAAGTTAACGAATGTATATGGTCCCACTTAAACAAACCAAATGTCATACCCAAAATGTAAGCATGTGATGAAAAACAAATGTACTAAGTATGATGAACATACATAGCATGAAAAGGTAATGTAAAACGATGTACTAAGTATGCACACAATGAACATACATAGCAAAAACATAATGAAATCATGTACTAATAGTGTACTAATGAACATAGCAATTATATGATATGAAAACATGAAAAGCACGAAAGTAACAAGTAGGCACATGTGTTTCACCCCAAAATGTTTGAAAACAGTAAAATAGGGGACTATGTACTCACTTGAGGATGCTTAGAAGTCTTAAATAACAACCAAGCAAAGCTAGAGGGATCACGGAATCAAACGGCACCCTATATAGATAACTACATAAATAACCGGACCTAAATCGGGGGATTGGATAGTATGAGGTTTCGTAAACCAAATGAGTATTGGAACTCATATGATATGGTTAAACAAAGCCCACATACTAAAATGAAACCTAACCTAAGTGCTTACGACCCATTACGACCCGTTTAGGTAGCTTATGCTACTTTAACGCGTCGTTCACGTAAAACGCGTTCGGAATGCCTAACTAGTCCTATGACAAGCAAGATATGTCTTAACATGGTTAATATTGTTGCCAAAACAATTTATATGTCAAAATTTATGTTACATAGGCTTAAAATGAATTTTAGCGCAAAAAGGGCATTTTGGTAATTTACCTAAGGCATAAGAACTACTTATCATACAACTACCTAAACGACGTGACCATAAGGTATAACCTCGGAAGGTTATTCCCTATACAATTATGGTCACCTAAAGTGTTTGGTCGGATCCTAATGATCGACCAAATGGGTCGGGTTCAAAAGTATAAGCGATTGATTAGATTGCTTACCTTTACGACCCTAAACAAGCACAAATCTAAAAGCGGCGAGCTAAACATGCTAGAACATATTTAGTAAAGTTAGAAAACAGGTTTGGTATCAAAACAAACGGTTTTGATACCCTAGAGTAGTTTGGTTACAAAATACGCGAGGAAACGCATTTTGGCCGAAACTACGACTCGTCACTGAGCCTAGATAACGTGGAAATCAGTAGGTATAGTCACTAGGGACTATAACCATCGTGATTACGCTCACGTTATGAAGTTCAAACGAACTTCGCATTGACCATAAACTGGTTAATGCAGAAAGTCAAACACAGTTTGACTTTAACGCTAAAACGAACGAAAAAGGCGAAAGAATACTTACAGAAGGTCCCCGTAAGATTGAATTCCAAGTATTTCTCAGGTATGAAGTGATAACCACTCCAACTTAGAGAAAATCTCAGAATTCAAGTGAGGAATGAATGAAATGGGTTGGGTTTATATAGGCATGGCACAACCGTTAGGATCGTTCATCGCGAAACGTGCTTCGATCTCGGCCGTACACATGGGCCCATTGTTTTGGGAAACCTTGGGCACCCCTAGATTCAGCCCATGGATTGAAAATACCATTTGCAATTGGGTTTGGAGTGCATAACAGTTGTTAACAGCTGTTAAAACTGATTTTGCACATCTGGGGAGGCCACGCGGCCCGTGTAAGACATACATGGGATCTTATGCGCCCCGCCTGAGGGTCACAGTTCAGAAATTGCAGTTTTAGTCCCTGCACTTCAAAAACATGTAATTCGGCCCATTTTTGACACGTTTAAGCCTCGTTAACCTCATTTCAAGCCTCTAAAATGAAGTTAAAGTATAGGGAACTCAAAACATGCTCAAAAATATCTCGGATGTCGGTTCGTTTGGTCGTACAATCGTGTTATTTGCTTAATTACGACGGAATGCGCATAAGCGCGAAAAACGATCCAAATTGCGCGACGAATGGAATTTTCTCATGCCAAACATTAAAATAAAATATTTTAATGCTTGCATAAATTTTTGGATGTCCGGAAGTATTCAGAACGTAAGTTATGCTCGAAAATGCAAACTTATGCACTTTTAGTCCCTGAATGACCAAAAAGTTTATTTTAGCACACCGAACACCTCAAAGCCTATTTCTAAGCTATGTAAAGGATATTTTGGGTATGTTTAACTTATGGTCAAGTTCCGGAATGTCCGTTACAGTACAAATTGACATACTTTCGCAGTTTGTCGAATTTAGTCCCTGTAAGCGAATAGACTTGATTTTGGCATACCAAACCATCCAAAACTTATTTCTAAGTTATGTAAAGGTTATTTAAGGTATGTTAAGCCTATGTCACTATTCCGGAATGTTTGTTGCATTAAACTGGTTATATTTACGCATCAGTGCGCATATAACCTTCCAGAAAGCGATTTAGAGCCCGAAATCGAACAAGAATTGATATGTGCAAAAGATACACATGTTTATACAAATCCCAAGTATGAAATACAATATTTCATTGGTTTGGTATTTGTTTGATGGCTGAAGTGACACAGGTGTCACAGTTCACCTGGGAACGAGAAGACCAAATGAAACTCAAGTATCCCCAGTTGTTCGGAAACAATGCAACTACTACTGAGGCTGAAGCTACTACGGAATTCGGGACGAAATTCCAAATCAACGGGGGGATGATGTAACACCCCAGGAATAACAGTAAACCACGCAGCCCAACTAGCTTCCTCAGTAACCGCATGCTAAATTTCGGGACGAAATTTCTTTCAAGTTGGGGATAATGTGACAACTCGAGTTTCCGAGATATCCATCTCCGCACTTATTTCACGTTAAGTGTTAATTGTTGTTTATACGACTTGTTTGCTTTGTAACCGTACACGTTTGTGATATGCTAAAACGTATTGTGAGTATGGTGTTATATGTTTGATGATTTAATTTGGTAACTTGTTGGTCTGTCTAGAAGTTAAAAACCTTAGACTATTGTACCCCAAACCAACTTGACGAAACACTAGAATTGCACCACATCTCCACCCGACGAAACAAAAGTGTATCGCCAACCATACTTCGACGAAACAGGTGTGTTTCGTCACACACACCTCGACGAAACAAGGTGTTTCGCCGGCCCAAGATTCGCCGAAGCCCATTAAGGGCCCAGTACGTTACGCGGAAATTTATAGAGTTCCACTGGTTCATTCGTCACACTTTTAACAAATTAGAAACCCTAGAGTTCTCTCCCCTTAGCGACGGCAATCCTGTGTGTTCGAAGCCCTCTAGATCGATCAAGTCAGTAATTCCGTTTATCCCGGTTAGTGTTTAACCCTTGCATGAATAATTGATTTCTAGCATAGCTAACTGTTAGATCGAAGATATGATTTAGCAATGTATGTAATGCTTGGTCTTATGTTTGGATCCCTTTTGACTGATTATTATGATATGTATGAATGATAATGAAACTCGTAAACGCTATTCGGATTATGTGACGACAAAGTGCTGAATCTGTGAATGTTTAGGGTTCTTGTTGTTGTAGCTTCGAATAGGATGTTGTTCTATGGGATAGATTGGTTGATGTTGTGAATCTGTGAATTTGTGTTCATGTAATGGTCATTGTATGATAAAGATCGTTTGAGATTAACGTATGATTCTGCTCTGATTGATTGAACATCGAATGATTTCCGTATGAAGATGATTGATGATAGTGTGTAACGACGTAACTGACCTTGTAGACGAAAGGCAAATGACGGCGAAACAGGGGGTGTTCCGCCGAGAGTAAATATGACGAAACGGAGGGTGTTTCGCCGAGGGGATCAGGACGAAACAGTTGGTGTTTCGTCGAAGGGTTGTACGACGAAACAAGTGTGTTTCGTCAAATGGGTAAAATGCACAGTGAACTCAGTTAAGTCTTTTAGGGATTAACCGAGTTAGTTAACTGTTGTTAAAGAATAAGCATGTCTTGCATGAACTTGTATAACTGATAAAATGCTAAGTGTTAGTTGTTACTTGCATGTATGTGATTGAACAATGTGATTACCAACTGATTACGTATGTATAAACACTATAGGATTGGATTGAATTGTTGTGAGCGAGTAATAATCTTACCGAGCAAACTGAGGTGAGTTCACACTTTCTACAAGGCATGGGATTCTCAAGGGTTGGGAATGGGTTAATAAACTAAAACGGAACTCTACATACCCTCCGTGGGTAGGAAATGTACGGCCATCCTCCTTGGGTAGGATGCCACTATAAATCTTGCGTATTCTCCTTGGGTAGAACTACGTACGTACGTTCGTCCTCCTTGGGTAGGACAACAACCTTAACTTACTAGACAAAACTCTATCATGAAGTCCCTCCTCTTTATATCGACTTAATCGCCGAGGCCGATGGCGAGTGGGTCATTAGTTAATAGCGCTATTAGGTTTAACAAACCTCACACCTTGTCGTTTGAACGGGCGTGTACTAATGGACTATGGAAAACTGTCAGTGATGATAGACACTGATGTAGGGCACCACTTATATTTCGTTAGTAGTCGATATGGTATGGTCTAGTGGTTCACAGGGGAAGCCCCCCACTTCTTATGGTTATGGTTTGGGAAACAAAGGTATTGGTTAATTCATGGTTTACGAAGCAACTTATGATTTTCATAACAAACTGGTAAAACTAAACAACCAACTTTGAACTCGCTCAACTTTGTTGTTGACTCGTTGTTACATGCCTTGCAGGTCGTTAGGTATTTCAGGAGCTTGCATGAGGAGGCGTGGGTGTTGTGGGACATGGATAGCCATATGCCATGTTAAACATTTATTACATTTTGAACTTATACTTTGGTTTTAAACATTATGCTTCCGCATACAACTTGAACTATGTTTTGTTTAGACACCAATTATGTGGTGTTTGGGTTTGCATTTATTTTATACTATGTTCAATATGATTGGTGGCTTGATCCTGGTCAGTCACGCCTCCAAGCAGTGTCACTTCGCATGTGGATTTTGGGGGTGTGACAGATTGACACCCCAGGAAAACTAGTAAACCACGCAGCCTAACTAGCTTCCTCAGTAACCGCATGCTAAATTTCGGGACGAAATTTCTTTCAAGTTGGGGATAATGTGACAACTCGAGTTTTGCGAGATTTCCATCTCCGCATTTATTTCACTTTAATTGTTAATTGTTGTTTATACGACTTGTTTGCTTTGTAACCGTACACGTTTGTGATATGCTAAAACGTATTGTGAGTATGGTGTTATATGTTTGATGATTTAAGTTGGTAAATTGTTGGTCTGTTTAGAAGTTAAAAACCTTAGACTATTGTACCCCAAACCAACTCGACGAAACACTAGAATTGCACCACATCTCCACCAGACGAAACAGAAGTGTTTCGCCAACCATACTTCGACAAAACAGGTGTGTTTCGTCACACACACCTCGACGAAACAAGGTGTTTTGTCGGCCCAAGATTCGACGAAGCCCATTAAGGGCCCAGTACATTACGCGGATATTTATAGAGTTCCACTGGTTCATTCTCACACTTTTAACAAATTAGAAACCCTAGAGTTCTCTCCCCTTAGCGACGGCAATCCTGTGTGTTCGAAGCCCTCTAGATCGATTAAGTCAGTAATTTCGTTTATCCCGGTTAGTGTTTAACCCTTGCACGAATAATTGATTTCTAGCATAGCTAACTGTTAGATCGAAGATATGATTTAGCAATGTATGTAATGCTTGGTCTTATGTTTGGATCCCTTTTGACTGATTATTATGATATGTATGAATGATAATGAAACTCGTAAACGTTATTCGGATTATGTGACGACAAAGTGCTGAATCTGTGAATGTTTAGGGTTCTTGTTGTTGTAGCTTCGAATAGGATGTTGTTCTATGGGATAGATTGGTTTACGTTGTGAATCTGTGAATTTGTGTTCATGTAATGGTCATTGTATGATAAAGATCGTTTGAGATTAACGTATGATTCTGCTCTGATTGATTGAACATCGAATGATTTCCGTATGATGATGATAGATGATAGTGTGTAACGGCTGAGGATAATGGTTAGGGTTTCTGGGTAATCATCAGTACACGACGTAACTGACCTTGTAGGCGAAACGCAAATGACGTGACGAAACGGAGGGTGTTTCGCCGAGGGGATCAGGACGAAACAGTGGGTGTTTCGTCGAAGGGTTGTACGACGAAACAAGTGTGTTTCGTCAAATGGGTAAAATGCACAGTGAACTCAGTTAAGTCTGTTAGGGGTTAACCGAGTTAGTTAACTATTGTTAAAGAATAAGCATGTCTTGCATGAACTTGTATAACTGATAAAATGCTAAGTGTTAGTTGTTACTTGCATGTATGTGATTGAACAATGTGATTTCCAACTGATTACGTATGTATAAACACTATAGGATTGGATTGAATTGTTGTGAGCGAGTAATAATCTTACCGAGCAAACCGAGGTGAGTTCACACTTTCTACAAGGCATGGGATTCCCAAGGGTTGGGAATGGGTTAATAAACTAAAACGGAACTCTACATATCCTTCGTGGGTAGGATATGTACCCATCCTCCTTGGGTAGGATGCCACTATAAATCCTGCGTATTCTCCTTTGGTAGAACTACGTACGTTCGTCCTCCTTGGGTAGGACAACAACCTTAACTTACTAGACAAAACTCTATCATGAAGTCCCTCCTCTTTATATCGACTTAATCGCCGAGGCCGATGGCGAGTGGGTCATTAGTTAATAGCGCTATTAGGTTTAACAAACCTCACACCGTGTCGTTCGAACGGGCGTATACTAATGGACTATGGCAAACTGTCAGTGATGATAGACACTGATGTAGGGCACCACTTATATTTTGTTAGTAGTCGATATGGTATGGTCTAGTGGTTCACAGGGGAAGCCCTCCACTTCTTATGGTTATGGTTTGGGAAACAAAGGTATTGGTTAATTCGTGGTTTACGAAACAACTTATGATTTTCATAACAAACTGGTAAAACTAAACAACCAACTGTGAACTCGCTCAACTTTGTTGTTGACTCGTTGTTACATGCCGTGCAGGTCGTTAGGTATTTCAGGAGGTTGCATGAGGAGGCGTGGGTGTTGTGGGACATGGATAGTCATATGCCATGTTAAACATTTATTACATTTTGAACTTATACTTTGGTTTTAAACATTATGCTTCCGCTTACAACTTAAACTATGTTTTGTTTAGACACCAATTATGTTGTGTTTGGGTTTGCATTTATTTATACTATGTTCAATATGATTGGTGGCTTGATCCTGGTCAGTCACGCCTCCAAGCGGTGTTACTCCGCGTGTGGATTTTGGGGGTGTGACAGTCTAGACTACGATCATTAGGGCTCTCACGAAAATGTTTTCACAACATGTTTTTCATTGCATGCACAAAACGTCCAGATCCAGGGAACAAACATTTTTACAAACAAAAGGCACAAATACACATTTCAAAATTCATACTTATAATTCAGTCTTAAAGACTGAGGGAGGTTCAGTCTTAGAGACTGAGGGAGGTTCAGTCTTAGAGACTGAGGGAGGTTCAGTCTTAGAGACTGAGGGAGGTTCAGTCTTAGAGACTGAGGGAGGTTCAGTCTTAGAGGCTGAGGGAGGATTAGCCTTAGAGGCTGGGGATAATTATTCTTAGAGACTGGGAGTTGGTTTTAGAGACCAGGGAATTAGTCTTAGAGACTGGGAGTTGGTCTTAGAGACCAGGGAATTAGTCTTAGAGACTAGGAGTTGGTCTTAGAGACAGACTGGGAAGGTTTGGTCTTAGAGGCCAGGGAGTTAGTCTTATAGACTAGGGAGTTCAGTCTTAGAGACTGGGGAGGTTTAGTCTGAGAAACGGGATGTGTTAGTCTTAGAGACTGGGGAGGTTTAATCTGAGAGACGGGATGTGTTAGTCTGAGAGACTGGGTGATTTAGTCTGAGAGACTGGGAGATTTTTCTGAGAGACTAGGAAAGATAATGTGAATGCATGACTACGTGATAAATTACTCTTATTTGCATACGCTGATTGCTAATGATTATTATGGATATACGTGTTATGGCTACTATGTACCGGCACACACATCACCTTCCTCAGGGAACAAATTGTCAGATAATGATGACCCTACGGCCACCACCACAGATGATGAGACTGTACCTGCGCCGGAGATATTTACGACAGACACTGAGAGCGATCCTGACATGCTGACCAAGGATGAGGACGACTTCTAACCGTCCGCGCTGCCAGACTTTGGTGAAGAATTACCCTTGCTGATGGTTTCCTTGACGAGAATCTTCCTATCATTCTTGATACGGTCCACGACCACCTTACCATTTGGACACTTCGGTGGAGAGCACCTCTTGACTCCAATCCTCGACAAGGCGCCTCCTGTGGACATTCCCTCCGAAGGTTGGCTACTCAACGAATAACTGATGATGACATTGGCATGTTATTTATGGTCCTTCTGAAAACACCTATGATGATGGAAAGTTTGACGAGCACGTTGTTACTAATTTCACTTTTTGAGACCCCTGTTAACAAGCTATCCTCTGATTCTAGCATACATTTGATTTCAGAATCCTTTGAGTTTGTGACATCTGCAGCCTTACAGACAGCCAGATTACAGCTTTCTACTACTGACGCAGATGACGACGCCATTATAACTGCTGCAACTATCACCTGCTCGAGATCACCCTTACACGACCTAGGGCCTGCTCCTGAGCCAGCTCTTTTTTCCTGCTGATCCTACTTAAACATGACCTTGTTTCTTTTGGCCTACGATACATTGCACTCCTTATACCAGGCCCAGTACCTGCACCTATTGATTCTCCTTTCGTTGAAGCATTTCTGCTTTACCTGCACCCGCTGATGTTGCACATATGAAGACCAACGTCCACTGCACCGACATGCCTATTGCTTTCTTTCAAGACATACCCGCACCCCGGAATGGAACTCCAGGTCAGCACCCGCATAACGATCCTTTTTTTCTACAGCAGCAGTTCCTCTGACCTCACAGGCCGCACCGTTTGCTACATTCACCTCTACCGCGTTGGACGAGCCATTTCGATGGTTTCGATCATATGCCATACTAATTTTAGACCCTTACCATCCCTCACATTATGGAGGCCACACACGGAATGGGTGCTCCTGTAACATCACAGTTTGAGGATATAGGCCGCAGAGTTTTTGGAGCTTGGGCTGACAACATGTCCTCCACCCTGTCTATTGCCAGTATACTTTCATTAAGATTCCTTTACGCTCTCACCTCCTGCTATTACACCTTTCCCAGGTTTTGATGCTCGTTTCTTTACTGTCGAGCAGCAGATCAGTTACTTACTTCGACGTATATACAAGCTCGAGGAGGAATTCAAGCATGTTAACAGTTTACTTTTCTTTCCTTCTCCACCTCAGTTACGAGTATAGTTGGTTTCTGGATTATGCGGATTGCATTACATTTGGGTAGGACATTAATGATAAGCCGATATTGTGGAGACTCTTGAAGACCACATCTGACTACGTAATTTTGATACACTAATATATTTAATGGACAAGGGTAGGGTGACCCTGTGTCCCTGTTGATGTGATACATTTTGGAAGATGATACAATTGTGGCCAGGGAATAATGAGAAGTCAATCATCATTAAGCATGCTACAATACTTTGTGACCAATGACCAATGAAAGCTCAGTCGCTGTGTCTTCGTTAAGCGCGTTATTGACCTATATGTGTGTGCTATAATTATAATGCTACGTGCTTACTTGCTATAAATATAATTACCAAGTTGCTTGGTTATACTATGATTATACTATTGCTTGATTGGTTGGTAACCTATTATGTGTATGTGCATATTATCTCTAAACAACTATATACACTCCCCGAACGAATAAGACCTGACCTAACCAATCTTCTTAACCTATTATGTGTATGTGCATATTATCTCTAAATAACTATATGCACTCCCCGAACGAATAAGACTTGACCTAACCAATCTTCTTCTCAGAAGATGTCGATACAAGGGAACGCCGATACCAACAACCCTCTGCCGACAACCGCAGTGTCAGAACTGCAAGGACGCATCTCGTAAGACATCGCACAACTCGAGGCCCTTCGCTCTGAACACGGCGGAGGTACCTCAGGAAATAACCCACCCAGCGGCTGCACTTACGAGCAGTTCTTGAACCACAAACCTCAAGAATTCGACGGCACTGGGGGTGCCTTAGCTTTTGTGCGTTGGATGGAGAAGACGAATTATGTCTTACGGTTGAGCAAATGTGCCCCAGAACATCAGGTCACGTACGTAGCTGGACTATTTGTAGATGAGGCTCTGTCCTGGTGGAACCTTCAGGTTCAAACAATGGGCAAGACTACTGCGTATGCTTTGACGTGGGACGAATTGAAGGAGCTAATGCGCAAAAGATATTGCTCAAGGGCGGAAGTCCAGAAGTTGGAAACTGAATTGTGGAACTTGAAAATGGTGGGTCCAAAGATAGCTGAATATGTGCAGAGATTTGGCGAATTATCACAAGTTGCATCGCTTTTGGTGGAACCAGAATCTATGAAGATCGAACGTTTCATCGGGGGACTGGCACCTCAGATTCTAAGCCTGGTAACAACATCTAAGCCTCCAACAATCATCGAAGCAATCGACATGAGTGTGGCGCTCACTGAAGAAGCGATTAGACAAGGAAAATTTCCCACTCCGGAAGAGAAAGATGAGACTCCTGTAGAGTCATATGGGGATAACAAGAGAAAACTCGTAAATTTCAAGAAGGTTACTCGGGTAAGTAACGAGAGGAAGGCCAAGAAGGGAAAAGACTACATGGGTATCCTACCTAGATGCGACAATTGTCTACGTTATCATGTCGGGCGATGTAAATATGGAAAATGTGATAACTGTGGTAAGAGGGGGCATCCCAAGGAAACTTGTAGGCAAGGTATTGAACGTGGAAATAAAGACCAAGATGCTAGCAAGAATCACGGAGGAAACAATGACAACGACAAAGGCAGGACGAGTGACAAACAAAAACGTGCTCGAGGTTGTCTTAACTATGGAAGCAAGAAGCATTTCAGAAAATACTGTCCTAAGAAGAATTAGGCACAAGGATAAAAGCTCAGTAGCAGAGCTAGGGGAGCACGCCAGGAATCCAAGCTTGGATATCGGTACGTCCCATATTACTCGATGTTAGGTGTCTGTGCTGCTAGATAGTGTTGCAAATTTTAGCTTCGTATCTCTAGGGTTTGAGAGAATACTCGGTTTAGTAGCAAGTAAGTTAGCTAATCCGCACTTGAAAGTACTAGCTAATGGGAAAACGAGTGGAAGCCAACGAAGTAACTGGAAACGGCATGATAGAACCCGGAGAGCGTGAGTTTACGCTTGAGCTACTGCCAGTTGAATTGGGGAGCTTTGACAAGGTATTTGGATGGATGGATTGTCAAGTGATCAAGCGGAGATTGATATCCGCATCCCGATGCCGAGCGAAGAAAAAAACTCGACTCGTGAAGTAGAGTACGCCTTTACAAATTACAAATTGCTTGAAGGCACAAAAGTTGTTTGCGAATAGGATGTGTTGTTTTCTTGACTCATGTCGTGGACAAGGGAGTCGAAGAACCAAAACACGAAGATATTCCTGTGATAAGGAAATATCCTAAAATCTTCCTCGAAGATTTGCCAGAAATACCTCCTCAACAACAGGTCGAATTTCGCATCGATTCGATTCCAGGCGCCGCATCTGTAGTAAATGCACTCTAGAGACTTACACCTTCGGAAATGCAAAAATTGATAGTGTAGTTTCAGTAGTGAATAGAGAAGGAAGATAACAAACCAAAATTTCCGTTTTGGGTAACCCCAGTTCTGCTTGTCAAGTGAAAGGATGATGACTCCCAAATGAACATCAAACTACCAGAAGCCGGACGAGCTAGCCAACAAGAGTCAGCAACTCTTGCTAAGGATTGGTGAACTACTTATTGGACTAACTGCGAGGATCCAACCCGTATGTCTCGACTGATCGATGATCAAGTTGCTGTAAATTCAGGAAGAAAGTATACCGGGGAAAATTTTGAGACAATAACTTGTTTTAAACGTACACAAGAATGGCGTATCCTACACGATGCACAGAACGATTCTACAGCGAATACGAAACTCTGAGAATCTAGGAAACATGTACTTAGGACCATCGGGAACCAGGTCCAAATTCACAAAGGTCGTTACTTAGGAACCACATCCGTTAACTCAAGCAGACACCATTAACCTGACATATATACCAGTTCCGTTGACCAAACCGAAAGTACTTGAATTTCTTTTACTTCTAGCGAGTAGACGTTTGCATCTCTACTCACCTTAATGGTAGTTGCATCGCGTTGATTTTCTTCGCAAAAAGCGAACACACATTTGTTTCGATACTTGGTCATTTCTTCATTTTAGCAAATACTCATTGTTTCAGTACTCGGAAACTTTCATGACATACATGCATCATTTGCTACGCATGTGGTTTCGTTTCGAACAAACACTTCATTGAAATTTAAATATTATTTTGCTAAACCTAATTACTGATTCATGTTTTGAATGACCTACATTATTGTTATTGTTGGCTCTTTTGATACCATGTCAACACACCTTCTTGAAACTGCTTTCTTTCAAGTTACGTTCATAGTTCATCATCGTAACCATGCTAGGATTCCCTAGTTGATGCATACGTTTATTATCGGATTACGCCAGAACCAAGTTCAATTGCTTGAACTTATTCATTTCGCATATTCAGTTTAAGACGGCATATGATGTATTGAGAGCATCATATTCAAATCATTGGCAAAGATTCTTTTGTTTCGAGTCGTAGTAGACTTGTTTGGTCTACGACTTCACTAAATCATTTGTTGGTTACGACACTTTATGGGGATACTTTCACAAAAATTGAAGCTTGCGCTTATTTGGTCACTCACTTCATACACGGATTTAATTGATTATTTGATAATTTGCCCTAAATCTGTGACAACCCTCACTAAACCAGGTATCCGTACGACTTAATTAACTATTAATTGTTGCTTAATTACTGTGCTTAACTGAGATTACTGATAAACTGCTACTTGACTATTGATACTTGTACATATCTGCATCATACTTTGATTTCCGTCACTACATTATTTACTTACTGAACTCTAGTGACAAACATGATGCACAAAAGCACAGTAGCATTTGAACGGATAACCTATTGAACATACTGATATAGCCGGCATCAGGCAGACACTGCCTCTAAAGGCCTGAATGAGCCAGAAATATTTTACTACACCCATAGTGTGTGTAGGGATTCAAGGGTTGTTAAACTGCGTCTCTAGGAATAAGATACAGTGATTGGATGTGCCTAAAACGTACTCTAAGCACAAAACACAGCACTTTGTTTAACATACTAGCTTCTAGCTAACTAATAAAGTGCCAAAACATAAGGAAATATTCCTGACACTTTGCTGAATAAATTGTGTCGCTAAAAATATTATTTACGACGCTTAAAGGATTACTTAAGCACTTTAACGGATTACTATCCAACCGAACAACCGGACTATACCCGGAACATAAAAATATTGCCAAAAATATTATTAGTCTTTTTCTGAGCCAGTTAGGGTCCCTGATTACCCTAACACCCGCTTTATAACGCGTCATGCAACTAACGGGGTTAATCTCTAAAGTAACCGACTTAACATAACTAAACTCTAACTGAACAATTGAAATCCAACCGGATACCCCCCCCCCCCCTAAAGAGATCGGCCAAACCAAGGGGACAAGAGAGTACACTTTTTGATTTTTAAATTGTTTATGTTGGATATCTAGAGAACATGAAAACCGTTGGACGATGGCACTAGAATTGTCTATAAATACCTCCACTTCTTACACAAGATAATACACATCACAAATCACCAACACTCCACCCTCTCCTCTCCCTTCTACTCTCGGCCGAACCCACCCCCACCTACACACCCATTGTCGGCTTTTGATCTCTCCATTTCAAGTATCTACAAGGTGTTCGGGTCCCACGTATAAGGAAGCTTGAAGCAAGCGGAAGTTGAAGGACCTCGTTTCTTTGCTTTTATCCACGCCATTTTCGACTAGATTCTTCCCTAGCCCCGAGCTAGAGGTATAATGTTTAAAACTCACTCTCGATCGTATCTAAAGTGGTTAATATGATTTCTAACGGTTAAAAGTCGGAATCATGCGTTTTGAATCTATAAAGTCTACTAAAACTCGAATATTGTTGGTTAAAAGCTCATAACATGTGTAAATGTTGTAGTATTCGAATATGTTGATTATTGAGGCCCGATCTACGATGTGGTGGCTCTTATCATCGTTTAACCCGACTTTGTTAAGATCACGAATCTTGACATACGCTTGTTTCTATCGGTACGAGGGTTAAAAGGTGAAACTCCACCACACGAGAAACATGAACTTGTGTAAAAGTATTTTGACTTGTAAAATAGTATTTAAAACGAGCCGATCTACGTATGTACAAGTGGTATATTCGTAGAACCAAGTGTCGAGAAAATCATGATTTATAAAAGTTGGGTGATATGTTAACAAATATGATTTTTACAAACTACAAGTGTATAAACACTTGTGAAACGAAAGATCCGACAAAGTAACAGTTTTTATAAAAGTTGTCGGGAAGTTGTAAAGGATGATTTGTTCTAAAAACGGGGTTTTTACAAGACTAAACTATTTTATACATAGATCCACTAAATATAAGGTGATCTACACTATGACTTTCGGAAAAACTACAAGTTCATGTAATAATGCGATTTTACATACTAGTCTACAAGTTTGATGTGTTGAAACTAGTCTGAAGTATCGGAAATTGATTGGTTGATTTAAAGAAGTGTTGGAATGATTTTGTAAAAGAAAATGATACGCTTGAAAGCGTGGCCACCTCCAGTTACAGGGGAAACTCTGGCGAAATTTTTCTAAAATCTAACACTTAGAATTATTTACAAGTGTTAGACTATTTTTGATATATTTTCAAATATATTTCGCCATGACTTTATTTATTAAATAATCGGAGGTGGGATTTTTCACAAAACTAAACGTGATAAATATTTATTCGATAAATATATTTTTCACCACACTGTTTATGATTATTTTGTGAAAATATATAAATATTATTTCTAGAGTAAAAATAATATTTACAAACTTTGACGAACCCAAAATAATACCAACGCCTACACGACAAACATATAAGTTACAACGGTAATTACTATTACCACTAAATCGCCAAAACGTAACTTACGCTTTATACGGAAATATTCATAAATGCGTATTTTGTCAACGTATTATTTTGGAAAGTATTATGCGAAGAGAAAATATAATATTTTTGAGAAAAATATTTATATTTTGGAATGAGAAGTAAAATATATTAAGTGAGACTTAATATTATAAACGCGCATGTATTAATTCCCCCATCCTTGGGAAGGAGATTAACTACCAAATATATGCAAGGAACAGTTGTCTAACTGTTTCCCGAAAATTAAACTATAAAGCCAAAGCACGGCCATCCGTCTAATAGAATTAGCACATGTAGGTCGTTGCACAGCTTTCGGACATTTGGAGTGCTTGATTTAGCGACGCACTGACTGTGAGTTCATGTCCCCCTTTTCTCTTAACTCTTTTCAGTTTTATAAACTGCGGGGGTGAAATACATGTTACTATGATTATGAGTACTTGATACATGGTATGGTTAGCGTAAGGAGGGTATTACTCAGATCATGTGAGTGGGTAGGCGGGTACTAGAGGCCATTAATCCTCATGGTAGGACCGAGGGACGTAAGCGGTAGATCTATCTGGGTGTAGCGAGCCCAACTCCAGGTCCAGCATAACGGACCTTGGGGTGACTTTGTGCCCGACGCGAAATCCGCTAGGTTTGAGTCTTCCTACTTGCACTTCACACATATCAGTGGACTTGCAAACCATTGGTGATCTCTTTTTCCTTATTTGCTACATACCAGGGTTTTTTGATAAATACAAAGGTTTATTTACTCACTTTCGCATGAACTCGCTCAACATTATTGTTGATTTTTCAACTTACATGTATTTCAGGGAATTAAAGGTCTGGCACGGTATGGCATGTTTTCCGCTGCATAAGTCACCAGGGTCATCCAGGGTTCGGGGAATGTGACTCTTTCCTGGACAAGTCACAGTCCTTGAATCATGTTTATGTTATGTTTGGGTTTGTAATGTTTAGACAAGTTTATGGTTGTTGGGTGTTAACCCGTTAAGACAATGTTTTGATTTTTATTTTAATGGATGATCTTGCATATTTTTAATTCATATAGCTTGTTATGGTTAAGCTATGGTATTAAGAAGTCACACCAAATTAACCACGCTTCTGCAAAGCCAGGGTGTGACAGCTTGGTATCAGAGCTCTGATCATAGCGAACTAGGATTCCTTCTCGAGTCTAGACTATGATCACTAGGGCTCTCACGAAAACATTTTTACTGCATACCACTTAAGTCCAGATCCAAAACCTTTTTATAAACAAATGTTGAGCGTATTTTATTTATTATTTTTAGGCTCAGTCTGGGAGGCTGAGGCTCGGTCTGGGAGGCCGAGGCTCGATCTAATGGATCGAGGTAGATGTCTAGTGGGACTAGGGAGTCAGTCTGGGAGGCTGGGAGAATTTGCTAGTGGGACTAGGGAGTCAGTCTGGGAGGCTGGGAGAATTTGCTAGTGGGACTAGGGAGTCAGTCTGGGAGGCTGGGAAGAATTGGCTAGTGGGACTAGGAAGGACAGTCTGGGAGGCTGGGAGGCTAGTGGGACTAGGAGAATTATTTGATTGTTTATTGTTGACTTACATGTTTACATGAATATATGATTGATTATTATACGTATATGTGTTTGTGTTACAAACGTCATGCTTTCACCATGTACTAGAAGGATGGACACTACGAATCCCATGGCCATAGTATCAGACGACATAGTTTCATCGGAGCACGAGGTGTTTCCGATACTACCGGCACAGACGATGACGACTTTCAGCCCCTTTTGCGCTGCCTGATGTCGTAGCAGAGCCTACTGATGGCCATCTTGTTGGGAATTTGCCACTCGCGGTCATCCCTGTTCCTGTAATAACGATAATAACGATCTACTAGAAGAGGACCCATTTGAGGGCGAGGCCCTATTGCTGCTAGTATTAACCTACTGCTTGCGGACGCTCCTGCAGGGGGAAACTCATGTCCATTCCCTTGTCCCAGACTCATTTGAGTTCCTGACATCCGCATTTTCGCATTCAGGGAGTGCAGCACCATTCACACGACGTCGACCCTGATACGGCATCATCAGCTGCACCGGTTCCCGCACACAGCTTTGAGTTTGATCACAGTATTGAGGGTGATCTTGTTCTTCCACCCGGTTTTGATCCGGACCATGACTTTGAGTTCATACACTTAAACCAGCCCTTGGAGGATCCTGTAACCCTCCGTGATGGTTGATCCAGCGGATTTCGAGATGGAGTTTGTTGATCCGGAGCCAGCCGTGGCCCCTGAGCCAGGCGTTGCTCCTAACACTGCATTGGAGCATGACCCTGTTCATGCCGATGCACCTGCGGTTGCTCCTTGATTGATCATCTGCTTGGACGAGAGAAAATTTGGGGTAACTGTGCAAGACAATTTATTATTACGGGGGCCCACGTAATAACGACTTGTAGTGCACAGAAATCCTGGTGGACTCTGCGGGTCAAGCTAATGAAAACCAATGTGGCAGGAAATAACTCGAACACGAATAACCAAGGCAATGAAGCCTCGAGTTCATTCTATTTCAAGCAACAAGCCAAATTGGCAAACCTATGTGAAGGCTCAGAAAATTTATTTCCCCACCCATACATTAAGTATATTTATGTGTAAAATTGGGTAAGTACATGATGGCTTATGGTGCTATGCAACTCATAGACAATTGGGAAGTTGTCTAACCCACTTCATGCCATTTCGGCAGAAGAGAATGCCACCCAGGCGTGACACAAACACCAGTATGTTGCCAAGGATAGAAGCCGAGTTGCAAAAACGCAACTCACAGGCAATTGCACGACATGAAGCTCTCCGCTTTCAGCACAGCAATGGCACTACTGGAAATAACCCCCCCCCCAGCTGACCGCACCTATAAGCAGTTCCTAAACTGCAAGCCTTTGAACTTCGACGAAACAGAAAGCGCCATGGCATTTGTTCTTTGGTCCAAAAAGATTGACTCCATTCTAAGAAAGACTAACTGTTCGCTCCAAACAGAGTGACACCTTTACCTTGAGGACATTTCTAGACGGCACACTCTCATGGTGGGACCATCAGGATCAGGCCCTTAGTACGGATGCTACTTGTACACTGAGCTGGGACGAGCTCAAGGAAATGATTGAGGAGGAATGTTGTTCTAGGACTGGAATTCAGAAGCTTAAGGTGGAGTTCTGGAATTTGATAATGGACAGACCAGAGATTCCTTAACATGTCCAGCAATCGCACGACTTGCCTAGGGTCGTCCCCTACTAAGTCATTATTGTTGTAAGACACAGTTATGTACGTGTAAGCTTTATATCGTGGTCTCGATTTGTGGCAATGCAATCGCAGTGATCTATTGTTTATATGACATGAGATGTTATGTGGCTGATTTATTGATAGCATGAGATGTTATGTGCTGATATTGTTGAATATATACGTACATTTTACCTGCTACGACCTAATCTACGTGAAACATCTTTTAGAAGATGCCACCAAGACGCGAAATGCGCATACCCACCAACGAGGCGGAACTTCAGGAAATCATTGCGGCAGTCATCGCACAATACGAGGCCCATCACTCCGAGCGCAACAGAGGTACCTCAGGAAATAACGGTTGTCCCTACTGGCACTTCCTCAACTACAAGCCTCCGAAGTTCGACGGCACTGGAGGTGCCATAGCTTATGTGAAATGGGTTGAAAGTATGGATTCCATCTTTCGAATGAGTGGTTGTACGCCAGAACAACAAGTCCTATACGTTTCTGAGTTGTTTCAAGATGGAGCTCGACTATGGTGGAACCTTCAGGTTCAAATAAAGGGCGAAACCGCAGCATATGCATTATCATGGGATGAACTGAAGGGAATGATGCATAAGAAGTATTGCTCCCAAGCGGAAACCCAGAAGTTGGAAGGGGAATTCCAGAGCCTGATGATGGAAGGTCCAAAAATGTTGGGATACGTGCAAAGACTTCATGACTTGGCACGAGTTGTTCCCCACTTAGCGGAACCAGAAATGAGGAAATTGGGACAGTTCATTTGGGAACTGGCACCACAAGTCTTGAACTTGATGACAGCATCTACGCCACCAACAACTATTGCTGCAATCAAGATGGGTTTGGCACGCGTTACAGAAGCAATTAGACTAGAAAAACTTGCAAACCCCGACAAGAAGAAGGAAACTCCAGGGGAGACATCCAAGAAGAACAAAAGAAAGCTCAATGAATTTCAAGGAGGTAATCGGACAAATAACAAGAACAAGGCCAAAAAGGAAAGGGGGTACAAGGGTAAACTACCTAAGTGCGAAGAATGCCCGCGCCATCATATCGGGGCATGCAAAAATGGAAAGTGTGATAACTGTGGCAAGGTGGGACACTACAAGGAGGAGTGTTACCGCCGGAAGAAACGTGGAAATCAAGGTCAAGATGGTAGTGGAAAACACGAAGTAAACAACGACCACAGTAACTATCAGGACGGAAGTGGAAATATGGGGCACCTTGGGAAGGATTGCCCAAGAGAGGTTAACCAAGACCATGAAGGAGCTTCCAACATAGAAGCCAGGGAAGCGCGCCAGGATCCCAATGTTGTCACTGGTACGTTCCTTGTAAACCAACGTTATACATCCGTTTTATTTGATACTGGCGCCGATTATAGCTTCGTATCATTAGAATTTAAGAATATGCTTGGTTTAGCCGCTAGTAAATTAGATGTTCCGTACGCGATCGAACTAGCGAATGGAATGATAGTATAAGCTAACGAGGTGAGTCGAGGTTGCGTGATAGAGTTGTGAGAACGTGAGTTTGCTCTCGATCTACTACCAGTCCAGTTGGGGAGCTTCGACGTGGTAGTAGGGATGGATTGGTTATCGAGTAACAAAGCGGAGATAGTTTGTCACGAGAAGATAATTCGTATTCCGACCGATGATGGTGAGACCATTGTTGTTCATGGGGAGAAGCGTGAGACGCCGTTAAAGATGATTAGCTGCCTGAAAGCAAGAAAGTGTTTGCAGAAAGGATGTGTTGCTTTTCTGGCACACTTTGTGGATAAGAAAGCTGCTGAGCCAAAGATCGAAGACATCCCTGTCGTGAGGGAATACCCAGAAGTCTTTCCAGAAGACTTGCCTGGATTGCCGCCTCAGAGGCAAGTAGAGTTCCACATTGACTTAGTTCCAGGCGCCGCGCCTGTGGCTAAGGCACCTTATAGACTTGCTCCGTCTGAGATGCAGGAACTGTCGACGCAACTTCAGGAGTTGCTCGATAAGGGGTTTATCCGACCAAGCTTCTCGCCTTGGGGAGCTCCAGTTTTGTTTATCAAGAAGAAGGACGGTAGTTTCCGTATGGGTATTGACTACAGAGAGTTGAACAAGTTGACGATCAAGAATAGGTATCCTCTACCAAGAATCGATGATCCATTCGACCAGCTTCAAGGTTCAAGCTTTTACTCCAAGATCGATCTTCGATCTGGATACCATCAGCTACGGATACAGGAGGAGAGTATCCCAAAGACAGCCTTCAGAACTTGATATGGACACTACGAGTTTCTCCTTATGCCGTTTGGTTTGACAAACGCACCTGCAGTGTTCATGGACTTGATGAATCGAGTTTGTAAGCCGTACTTGGATAAGTTCGTGATCGTATTCATCGATGATATTTTGATTTATTCAAAGACGAAGGCTGAGCATGAGCAGCATTTAAGAGCTATTTTGGAGCTGCTAAAGAAAGAACAATTGTACGCCAAGTTCTCTAAGTGTGAGTTTTGGCTAAGAGAAGTGCAATTCCTTGGGCATCTGGTGAACGGAGATGGAATCCACGTGGATCCAACCAAGATCGAGGCGATCAAGGATTGGGAAACGCCAAAGACGCCAACCGAGATTCGGCAATTCTTGGGTTGGTTGGCTATTATCAAAGGTTCATCGAGAACTTTTCAAAGATCGCTCAACCATTAACGCTCCTCACGCAGAAGGATAAGAAGTTTGATTGGGGAATCAAACAGGAGGAAGCATTCCAGATATTGAAAGATAAGCTTTGTAACACGCGAATCTTAGCTCTACCAGAAGGTACCAATGATTTTGTGGTATACTGCGACGCATCGCGTCAAGGATTGGGTTGTGTGTTGATGCAACGCCAAAAGGTCATTGCCTACGCGTCACGCCAACTGAAAGTGCGCGAAAAGAACAATACCACGCATGATTTGGAGCTTGGTGCAGTAGTTTTTGCTTTGAAGATCTGGAGACACTACCTTTATGGTACGAAGTGCACGATCTTCACAGATCACAAGAGCCTTCAGCATATATTCAACCAGAAGGAGTTGAACATGAGGCAAAGACGATGGGTCGAGTTGCTGAATGACTACGACTGCGAGATTAAGTATCACCCAGGGAAGGCGAATGTGGTCGCCGATGCCCTAAGTCATAAGGAGAGGGTCAAACCCATAAGGGTTAGAGCTTTGGAGATGATTATTCAGACCGATCTTTCTTCACGCATTCGTGCAGCGCAGAAAGAAGCTCTCAAGGAAAGAAACCTTGCAGAAGAGTATCTCCGTGGGATGGAGAAGTTGTTGGTACCAAACAGGGAAGGAACGTTATGTTTTGAGAAAAGGATTTGGGTTCCTCTGTTTGGTGGTTTAAGGAAGGTAATTTTCGATGAAGCTCACAAGTCGCGGTACTCTATCCATCCTGGAGCGGATAAGATGTACCAGGATCTTAAAGATTATTATTGGTGGCCTAGGATGAAAGGCGACATTGCTGTTTATGTGAGCAAGTGTTTAACATGTGCCAAGGTTAAGGCAGAATATCAGAAGCCTTCAGGACTTCTGCAACAACCAGAGATTCCCAAGTGGAAGTGGGAACAAATCCCCATGGATTTTGTTACGAAGCTGCCGAGAACACCAAGAGGCCATGACACTATCTGGGTGATAGTAGATCGATTGACGAAGTCAGCACACTTCCTACCTATCCGAGAGAAGGATAATACGAGCCAACTGGCCGAAATTTACATGAGAGAGATTGTTACACGCCATGGAGTACCTCTCTCGATTATCTCTGATAGAGACGGAAGGTTCGTGTCAAGGATATGGCAATCCTTCCAAGAAGCTTTTGGCTCCAAGTTGAATCTGAGCACTGCTTTTCACCCGCAGACCGACGGTCAAAGCGAGCGGACGATTCAGACGTAAGAAGACATGCTGAGAGCATGTGTGATGGATTTGGGCGGTAGCTGGGATAAGCATTTACCCCTGGTTGAGTTTTCATACAACAACAGCTACCACACCAGTATTGGTGCCGCGCCGTTTAAAGCTTTATATGGGCACAAGTGCAGATCGCCGCTTTGTTGGGCTGACGCAGGTGATAGACAATTGGTTGGTCCTGAAATGGTACAGGAAACCACAGATAAGATCGCGCAAATCCGAGACCGTATCAGCGCGGCTCGTGATAGGCAGAAAGCCTACGCGGATCGAAGCAGGAAACCTCTAGAGTTTGAGGTTGGTGAGATGGTTTTGTTGAAGGTATCACCCTGGAAGGGTGTGGCACGCTTTGGGAAACGTGGAAAGTTGAACCCGAGATATATTGGACCGTTCAAGATCTTGGAGAGAATCGGATTAGTAGCATACAAGTTGGACCTACCTGCCGAACTAAATGGTGTTCACGATACATTTCATGTATCCAATCTGAAGAAAAGTCCAACACAAGATAACGTTGCCATTCCTACCGACGAAATTCATGTTGATGACACGCTCCACTTCGTTGAAGAACCTGTTGAGGTCACGGATTGGAAAGTAAACAAGACCCGCCGGAGCAGTGTCAAGCTCGTCAAAGTTCGTTGGAATGCTAGACATGGTCCTGAATTCACCTGGGAGCGTGAGGACCGAATGAAAGAGAAATACCCCCACTTATTTCCTGAGAACCCTGCTTCTACAAGCAGAACTTAAAATTTCGGGACGAAATTTTTCTAACGGGGGGAGAATGTGACAACCCTCACTAAACCAGGTATCCGTACGACTTAATTAACTATTAATTGTTGCTTAATTACTGTGCTTAACTGAGATTACTGATAAACTGCTACTTGACTATTGATACTTGTACATATCTGCATCATACTTTGATTTCCGTCACTACATTATTTACTTACTGAACTCTAGTGACAAACATGATGCACAAAAGCACAGTAGCATTTGAACGGATAACCTATTGAACATACTGATATAGCCAGCATCAGGCAGGCACTGCCTCTAAAGGCCTGAATGAGCCAGAAATATTTTACTACACCCATAGTGTGTGTAGGGATACAAGGTTGTTAAACTGCGTCTCTAGGAATAAGATACAGTGATTGGATGTGCCTAAAACGTACTCTAAGCACAAAACACAGCACTTTGTTTAACATACTAGCTTCTAGCTAACTAATAAAGTGCCAAAACATAAGGAAATATTCCTGACACTTTGCTGAATAAATTGTGTCGCTAAAAATATTATTTACGACGCTTAAAGGATTACTTAAGCACTTTAACGGATTACTACCAACCGAACAACCGGACTATACCCGGAACATAAAAATATTGCCAAAAATATTATTAGTCTTTTTCTGAGCCAGTTAGGGTCCCTGATTACCCTAACACCCGTTTTATAACGCGTCATGCAACTAACGGGGTTAATCTCTAAAGTAACCGACTTAACATAACTAAACTCTAACTGAACAATTGAAATCCAACCGGATACCCCCCCCCTAAAGAGATCGGCCAAACCAAGGGGACAAGAGAGTACACTTTTTGATTTTTAAATTGTTTATGTTGGATATCTAGAGAACATGAAAACCGTTGGACGATGGCACTAGAATTGTCTATAAATACCTCCACTTCTTACACAAGATAATACACATCACAAATCACCAACACTCCACCCTCTCCTCTCCCTTCTACTCTCGGCCGAACCCACCCCCACCTACACACCCATTGTCGGCTTTTGATCTCTCCATTTCAAGTATCTACAAGGTGTTCGGGTCACGTATAAGGAAGCTTGAAGCAAGCGGAAGTTGAAGGACCTCGTTTCTTTGCTTTTATCCACGCCATTTTCGACTAGATTCTTCCCTAGCCCCGAGCTAGAGGTATAATGTTTAAAACTCACTCTCGATCGTATCTAAAGTGGTTAATATGATTTTTAACGGTTAAAAGTCGGAATCATGCGTTTTGAATCTATAAAGTCTACTAAAACTCGAATATTGTTGGTTAAAAGCTCATAACATGTGTAAATGTTGTAGTATTCGAATATGTTGATTATTGAGGCCCGATCTACGATGTGGTGGCTCTTATCATCGTTTAACCCGACTTTGTTAAGACCACGAATCTTGACATACGCTTGTTTCTATCGGTACGAGGGTTAAAAGGTGAAACTCCACCACACGAGAAACATGAACTTGTGTAAAAGTATTTTGACTTGTAAAATAGTATTTAAAACGAGCCGATCTACGTATGTACAAGTGGTATATTCGTAGAACCAAGTGTCAAGAAAATCATGATTTATAAAAGTTGGTGATATGTTAACAAATATGATTTTTACAAACTACAAGTGTATAAACACTTGTGAAACGAAAGATCCGACAAAGTAACAGTTTTTATAAAAGTTGTCGGGAAGTTGTAAAGGATGATTTGTTCTAAAAACGGGGTTTTTACAAGACTAAACTATTTTATACATAGATCCACTAAATATAAGGTGATCTACACTATGACTTTCGGAAAAACTACAAGTTCATGTAATAATGCGATTTTACATACTAGTCTACAAGTTTGATGTGTTGAAACTAGTCTGAAGTATCGGAAATTGATTGGTTGATTTAAAGAAGTGTTGGAATGATTTTGTAAAAGAAAATGATACGCTTGAAAGCGTGGCCACCTCCAGTTACAGGGGAAACTCTGGCGAAATTTTTCTAAAATCTAACACTTAGAATTATTTACAAGTGTTAGACTATTTTTGATATATTTTCAAATATATTTCGCCATGACTTTATTTATTAAATAATCGGAGGTGGGATTTTTCACAAAACTAAACGTGATAAATATTTATTCGATAAATATATTTTTCACCACACTGTTTATGATTATTTTGTGAAAATATATAAATATTATTTCTAGAGTAAAAATAATATTTACAAACTTTGACGAACCCAAAATAATACCAACGCCTACACGACAAACATATAAGTTACAACGGTAATTACTATTACCACTAAATCGCCAAAACGTAACTTACGCTTTATACGGAAATATTCATAAATGCGTATTTTGTCAACGTATTATTTTGGAAAGTATTATGCGAAGAGAAAATATAATATTTTTGAGAAAAATATTTATATTTTGGAATGAGAAGTAAAATATATTAAGTGAGACTTAATATTATAAACGCGCATGTATTAATTCCCCCATCCTTGGGAAGGAGATTAACTACCAAATATATGCAAGGAACAGTTGTCTAACTGTTTCCCGAAAATTAAACTATAAAGCCAAAGCACGGCCATCCGTCTAATAGAATTAGCACATGTAGGTCGTTGCACAGCTTTCGGACATTTGGAGTGCTTGATTTAGCGACGCACTGACTGTGAGTTCATGTCCCCCTTTTCTCTTAACTCTTTTCAGTTTTATAAACTGCGGGGGTGAAATACATGTTACTATGATTATGAGTACTTGATACATGGTATGGTTAGCGTAAGGAGGGTATTACTCAGATCATGTGAGTGGGTAGGCGGGAACTGGAGGCCATTAATCCTCATGGTAGGACCGAGGGACGTAAGCGGTAGATCTATCTGGGTGTAGCGAGCCCAACTCCAGGTCCAGCATAACGGACCTTGGGGTGACTTTGTGCCCGACGCGAAATCCGCTAGGTTTGAGTCTTCCTACTTGCACTTCACACATATCAGTGGACTTGCAAACCGTTGGTGATCTCTTTTTCCTTATTTGCTACATACCAGGGTTTTTTGATAAATACAAAGGTTTATTTACTCACTTTCGCATGAACTCGCTCAACATTATTGTTGATTTTTCAACTTACATGTATTTCAGGGAATTAAAGGTCTGGCACGGTATGGCATGTTTTCCGCTGCATAAGTCACCAGGGTCATCCAGGGTTCGGGGAATGTGACTCTTTCCTGGACAAGTCACAGTCCTTGAATCATGTTTATGTTATGTTTGGGTTTGTAATGTTTAGACAAGTTTATGGTTGTTGGGTGTTAACCCGTTAAGACAATGTTTTGATTTTTATTTTAATGGATGATCTTGCATATTTTTAATTCATATAGCTTGTTATGGTTAAGCTATGGTATTAAGAAGTCACACCAAATTAACCACGCTTCCGCAAAGCCAGGGTGTGACAAAATCCGTCTTGTTTATCACGATGAAATCGGTCTCAACACAGTTGTGTGTTGAGGCAAAGGTACATAGATTCATTTCATATCACGGTGTACCTCCAAACAATTCTTTCATTATAAATCGGATGCCTTGCGGTACTTATTGCTTCCTCACTTTCGATCGAAAACAGTTGCTCTTTGATGTTCCATATTCAACTGAAAACCCTATGACATTGTGTAAATCAAATCTTCTGGCTTGTTTCGGTACGTGTTCATTTGGTTTCCAACACGGTGAACTTGTTCAGTCACCACTATACTTGAGTTATGTCACTGCGACACCTTGTGAAGTCATTTCAAACTTGTAACTTGTGCTAATCAGGGTCAACCGTTTCACACAAAACTGCACGTACTTTCGTTTGACTTGCCATTTAAACATTTCTGATGCAACTACGGATCAGGACAATGATACACCAGATTCGCTTGTATTTCATTCGGTGTACTTTCGAAATTTAAGGATGTCAACACACTATACCTTACCATCCATTTACTCGGTAGTTAGTAGACCATTTTACTATTACATTCGAGTTATCGATTTTGAATTCATGTAGCAGATGCTATGGTTTGCAAAAACTCGTTGCATATTGCGATTGATCGTTTGAAAATCTTATTAGTCAAGACTCCTCCTTTGAAGAACCCCTGTTAGCTGGATTACACTAGACTATACGTCAAATACGTCTTGCGCCTTTGACATCAAATGCTAAAAGCACACACCTTTTACCCATAGGATTCGGGTTGTTATATATTCTTGGACTCACCTGATGTGAGTAAGGTTTGATTCGATTTAGTGATTATTTACCTCGGTGTTATTCATATACACATGCGTGTGACGTATCCATAAGGAGTTAAGGGAGTACAAATTTCGAGGACGAAATTTTCTTTACAAGGGGAGAATGTGACACTTGTGAAATTTGCATGTATCCGTACGTTTAATTAATATTGATTTATGCTTAATGATTGTGCTTGATTTCAACTGATGAATAAACTGCTTTATGATTTTTGCGTCATACATACATATGCATCACATTTATACTGTCACTCCATTTATTACATACAACTTTTAGTGACAAACTTGATGCACAAAGCACAGTTAGCACAGTGAGCGGATAACCCAGAAACATGCTGACAATGCCAGCACATAGACAGACAGTATTTTGAGACCCAGTATGAGTCAGAAATAAGGTATCACACTAGTGAAGTGTGTAGGGAAGTGAGGACCATAAAACTGCGTCACTAGGTGATAGTTAAAGTGCCGGGAAGAGCCTACAACACACTCTAAATGCAGAATTCTGCATCTACAAACAAAATTCAGCATTTAATCATGCTAGTTACTTGCAAAAATATGGCAAAGTGGTCCTGTATGCTTTCCTAAGTGCCGGGAATTAATTGTGACACAAAAAGTTATATAAAAGACACTTTACGGAACAATTAAGCACTTTAACGGAACAACACCCAACCGAACAACCGGACTTTACCCGGAACACAAAAATATTGCCAAACACATTGTTTTTGTTTTTCTAAGCTAGTTAGGGTCCCCGAACACCCTAACACACTTTATGTTACATAGCACACCATAAAGCACTAACTTATCATTTGTTTTCAACCAAGATCATTAACTAAATAGTTGAAACCCAACCAAGCACCCCCTGTCACACCCCGACCACGTAGGACAACAAACCATGGCGGAAACGTCGGGGAGTGTTGCAACAGAAGCTATTGTTTCACAACCATGGATACAAAATAGTTTCGCTTTATTGATAAAATTAAACATTACATTGTCTTAACACATAGAACAAACAAGTTTTATATCGTCTATCATAGTTGTTATGTCACTAAGGCCTTGTCCAGATCCTATGTGACGCATGCATCCTAGAAATCAATCAAGCATCAACACCTGAAACATATGTAAAAACTTAGTCAGCAAAGAAATGCTGGCGAGTACATAGGTTTTATAAGAGTATCGGAATCATGGCTCGTTTATATGTTGCAGTACTTTATTAGACTACAAGAGTCAAATACAACCTTGTTTTGAAAAATGTATTGCAACATAGTTAACCAACTCAAATAAAGTTGATTATAGTTTATAAAATCTTGTAGCCATGCTTCTTAACCCCAAAAACATTTGTTTTAGAAAACCGACTTGTAAAATATCTTGTAAAAACTCGTTAAAAACTCGTATAGTTTATATCTCTTAGAAAAACATCGTTGTATGACATCGTTTACCCAAGTGAACTAAATAATGCCACGATATGTAATATGATAAAAACACTTATATATAGGAAGTACCAGCGGCGTATTCACCATGTTTTCATCACATTACACCCGTCCCGTTATCTAAACACTAACCAAAAACCAATCGTTTACCCAAATCATTTAAGTTGTTAAAATCGTTTCGAAATCGTTAACTCGTTTAAAATCGTTTAAATCATCCTCGTTTTAATTTGTGAAAAACTATTTATGGTCGTCTTGCTAACAACATTCAAACCTTCGTGACTCGATCACCTCGCTTCTCGCTTCTCGAATTAACAAACCACCAAAGGGTAAGTTAACAAACATCAGATTCAGTCTCTACACACAACCCCCACACATAACCATGGGTGTAGTAAAGTAACGGGATTTGTCAGATCCTATGGTACCATAACCTAATACTGGTCGGTTGGGCCAAAATTAATGAATGTCATTTGTTATGTAACTACAACCATCAAGTTTTGTTCACATTATTGAAATCGTTATTAGTTTTGTAAAAATCGTTTTAATCGTTTTTGAAACCATCGTTTAAACCTTGAAAACATTTCGTACATATGAATCACCCCAAAACATTTAAAAACAGTAAAATAGGGGAACTATGTACTCACATGAAGTGCAAAGTATCCTCAATCAATAGAACTTCAAACAGCCTCAAGCAAACCAAAGGAATCAAGTAGCACCTAGTAATCGAACCACTATTCAAACAATAGACGCCTAAAACGGACGATCGGACAGGATGAGGTCTTGTAAACCAAATGAGTGTTGGAACTCATGTGATATGGTTTAACAAAGCCTACATCCTAAATTGAAACCTAACCTAAGTGCTTTCGACCCACAGCGACCTATTAAGGTAGCTTAGGCTACTTTAACGCGTCGTGCGCGCCAATGCGCGTTTGAGACGTCTAACTAGTCCTATGACAAGTATTATATGCCAAAACATGTTTTAAATATGTTACAAAATCAGTTATGTGACAAAAGTTTAGGTTACATATGTTTAATTACCAATTACGCATGAAAAGGGTATTTTGGTAATTTACTTCAGGCATATAAACTACTTATCATACAACTATTTAAACTAGGCGACCATAAGGTATAACCTTGGAAGGTTATTCCCTATGCTATTATGGTCACAAAACATCTTTGGTCGGATCCTAATGATCGACCAAACGGGTCGTGTTCGGAAGTCTAAGCGGGTGTTTAGTCCGCTTGACTTACGGCTCTACACAAGCACTAAACTAAAAAGTGACGAGCTAAACATGTCGAAACATGTTTAGTTAAGTTAGAAAACAGGTTTGGTATCAAAACAAATGGTTTTGATACCTAAAAGTAGCTTAGTTACAAAATACGCGAGAAAACGCATTCTCGCAGAAGCTACGACTCGTCACTGAGCCTAGATAACGTGGTAATCAGTAGGTATAGTTACTAGGGACTATAAGCATCGTGATTAAGCTCACGTTATGAAGTTCAAATGAACTTCGCGTTGACCATAAACTGGTCAAAGCAGAAAGTCAAACACAGTTTGACTTTAACGATAGAAACGAAAGAAAAGAACGAAAGAATACTTACAGAAGGTCCCCGCAAGCTATTGATCGGATTTACTCTCAGGTATGAAGCATAAACTTCAACTTAGAGAGCCAAAATTAGATTCAAGTGTGCTTTGGGAGTGAAATGGGTTTGGGTACTTATAGGAATTCAAGTACCGTTAAGATCGTTCGTCGAAAAACGTGCTTTGATCTAGACCTTACATGTGGGCACATGGTTTTCAAAACCATGGGAATACATAAAACCATCAAATGGTATTGCAAAACAATGATCAAAACCATCCATGTGTGGCACATTGTTTTGAAATACCATGGGTGCCTAAAAATGGACCAAGTTCAATATATCTGCCTGAAATTTCAAAAATGGTCCCTGCACTTGTAAAACTTGATTTTTTTGGCACTTTTAAACCCCTTTAACCTCATTTCAAGGCTCTAAAATGACGTGAGAGTATAGGGAACTTAAAATATGCTCAAAGACATCATGGATGTCGGTTCGTTTGGCCGTACGGTTGCGTTATTCGGTTAATTACGACGGAAGTCGTAACGAACGCAAAAACGATCCAAATTACGCGACGAATGGAATTGTATCATGCCAATCACTAAAATAAAATATTTTAATGATTTCATAAATTTTTTGGAAGTCCGGATATATTCAGAACGTAAGATATGCGCGAAAATGCAAACTTATGCACTTTTTGACGCTTTTTGTCCCTATTGATCAAATAAGTTTATTTTTGCGCACTAAACACCTCAAAGCCTATTTATAAGCTATGTAAAGGTTATTTAGGGTGTGTTTAACTTATGATCAAGTTCCGGAATGTTCGTTACTGCACAAATCGGTATAGTTTCGCAGTTTGACAAAAATAGTCCCTGCGATCGAACAAACTTGATTTCAACACACCAAACCATCCAGAACTTATTTCTAAGTTATATGGAGGTTATTTAAGTTATGTTAAGCCTATTTTACTATTCCGGAGTGTTCGTTGCATTGAACTGGTTATATTTACGCATTGGCGCGCGTATAACCTTCCAAAAAGCGATTTAGAGCTTGAAATTGGAATCGAATCAAATTGAAAAAAATCACCAAACACAAATACACACATAATAACACAAAAACACATATAATAACACCAAAGCATATTGTTTTATTAATAACTAACATTGTTTTACACTGAACCACGACTATAGAACATAGTTGTCACACCCCCCCCCCTTATACGGTTACAAGGGGTGGACCCACCCCTTGATTTCTTTTAGATTGTTTATTATATTGTGTTGGTGGATTAAGGAGCATTTTACATAATGGACAATCAAATATTGGAAGATTTCTATTTAAACCATAAGTCCATCACAATTCACTTATCATCTTCACCAACAACAAACTTCTCTCTCTCTCTTCTCCCATGGTTTCGGCCGAAAGTAACACCACACACCACCACCATTTTGTTTCAAGCTCATCCAATCCAAGCTCCATACAAGGTGTAAGAAGGTGAATAACGAAGTGTGGAACACTCGGAAGTTGAAGGACCTTCTCTATTTGCCATTAACCACCTCATTTCTACTCTTGATCTTCCCTAGCTTAAAAGCTAGTAGTAAGTCTCTTAGATCTTCATCCTCTTCATGTTCTTGATGGTTAATAGTTAAAAGAATGATGAAATCTTAAGAAACACTAAAAACATAAACAAAGTCTTGAACACAAACTAACATAGTGATGAAGTATGGTTAGAATGATGAAGAAATCATGATAGTCATGTGTTGTTATGCTTGTTGTCTATTGTTTGCTAGTAAAAATGATATGGATCATTATATGAACTTGCTAGATCATTCTTAAAAACATGAACTAGCAAGATGGAAAAAGTAAGAACGTTGTGGATGATGGAATCATCCACACGTAAACTATGAACTTGGATAAATGGGTGTTTTCTTGAAAAATAAAGATCAAAGAAAGTTATAATCTTGTAGATCTAAGGATCTATGAGTGGTTTTTCAAAAGAACCAAGTTAAAAATATGAGTTTCACTAAAACTTGGATCTTACATAAGCTAACGCATTTTTAGTGGTTAAACAGCACTTCATGTGAGTACATAGTTCCCCTATTTTACTGTTTTCAAATGTTTTGGGGTGATTCATATGTGCGAAATGTTTTCAAGGTTTAAACGATGATTTCAAAAACGATTAAAACGATTTTTACTAAACTAATAACGATTTCAATAATGTGAACGAAACTTGATGGTTGTTGTTACATAACAAATGACATTCATTAGCATTGATCAAGCCGACCAGTATTAGGTTATGGTACCATAGGATCTGACAAATCCCGTTATTGCACTGCACCCATGGTTATGTGTGGGGGTTGTGGGTAGCGACTGAATCTGATGTTTGTTAACTTACCCTTTGGTGGTTTGTTAATTCGAGAAGCGAGAAGCGAGGTGATCGAGTCACGAAGGTTTGAATGTTGTTAGTGAGACGACCATAAATAAGTTTTCACAATTAAAACGAGGATGATTTTAAACGATTTAAACGAGTTAACGATTTGGAAACGATTGGAAAACGATTTGAACAAGTTATACGAATTGGATAAACGATTGGTTTTTGGTTAGTGTATAGATAACGGGACTGGTGTAATATGGTGAAAGCATGGTAGATACGCCGCTGGTACTTCTTATGTATAAGTGTTTTCAATATATTACATCCCATGGCGTTATTTAGTTCACTTGGGTAAACGATTTCGAAACGATGTCACACAAATGATGTTTTCTAAAGGTTATAAACCATACGAGTTTTTAACGAATTTTTACAAGATGTTTTACAAGTTGGTTTTCTAAAACAAATGTTTTTGGGTTAAGAAGCATGGCTATGGGATTTTACAAACTATAACCCACTTGATTTGAGTTGGTTAACTATGTTGCAATACACTTTTCAAAACAAGGTTTGTATTTTGACTCTTGTAGTCTAATAAAGTACTGCAACATATAAACGAGCCATGATTCTGATACTCTTATAAAACCTATGTACTCGCCAGCATTTCTTTGCTGACTAAGTTTTTACATATGTTTCAGGTGTTGATGCTTGATTGATTTCTAGGATGCATGCGTCACATAGGATCTGGACAAGGCCTTAGTGACATAACAACTATGATAGACGATATAATATTAGTTTGTTCTATGTGTTAAGACAAATGAAATGATTAATTTTATCAATAAAACAAAACTATTTTGTATCCATGGTTGTGAAACAATAGCTTCTGTTGCAACACTCCCCGACGTTTCCGCCACGGTTTGTTGTCCTACGTGGTTGGGGTGTGACAGAAGAAGTTGGTATCAAAGCCAATGGTTATAAGGAATTAGGTTATTAGTAATGCTTTGACCTAGACTATAACTTTTAGGACCCTAACGCAAGTTTCTTGCGTTTAGATTTTAAAACAATACCGTCACCTATCCTTAGGTGATAACCACAATAGGAACGCTAAGTTTGAATCCGCTTTGAAAACTAATCATCTGTTCTAGAATGATTGATTACTAGGCTTTGAACCCTCTGTTATATGGTTTTGAACCCTTTTGAGTTTTCAAAATCTCGTCAAAGTTTGGGTCTAAATAGTGTGAACACGTGCAAACTGGAAGAGTGGGTGCCTGTACTCTGAGTTTTCTGTCTAAGGCTAGAGTGTTCGTACAAATCCGCAGTATCGGACCAGTCACTCTTACCTGGGAACTCTTGGGGTGAGTGTCCACTTATAGGCGAGCATGTCTTCGGCGATACATTATTTTTGATCCATTTACTTTGATTAGTCTCCCCGTGTCGTTTGTTCGTTCGAGGTAACGAACAAATGATCGCCTTTCTGGTATTTTGACGGTATTTTCAATACCTCCTTTGCTTTTCAACCTCACTCGTTTCTCTTATGTCCTTATTAGACAATGCCTCCTCGACGTGAAGCACAATCTTTCACTATTGAAGAAATCGCAGCCTTGGTTTCTCAGCAAGTGGCTGCTGTGCTTCCAGGCGTTGTGACCCAAGTCCACGAGATATTCAACAACAATAATAATAACAACAATGCGTCGTGCAACTTCAAGAGCTTCAATTCTGCTAAGCCTCTAAAGTTTTCTGGGTCGCAAGGAGCAACTGCGCTCTTACAGTGGTTTGAGAGTATCGAGAGCACATTCAGACACGTCCAGTGTCCAAATGCGCGGAAGGTTGAATTTGCTTCTAGTGTGTTTGAGAAGCGAGCGCTTACCTGGTGGAATGGTGTTATGCGCGATAGGGGTGCCGAAGTGGAATTGGCACAAACATGGGATGAGCTTCGGGCTCTCATGATGAAAGAGTTTTGTCCCCGTCATGAGATTCGGGCTTTGGAGCGAGAGTTTGACGATCTAAAGCAAGATGGGGCTGAACACCGTGCGTACACGGATCGTTTTAAGGAACTCAGTCTATTGTGTCCCACCATGGTTACCCTACCAGAGAAAGCAATCGAAAGATATTTCGATGGTCTACCCGATTCTATGCTGGATATTGTGACCGGTGTTAATCCTACTACCCTTCGTCAAGCAATCGAGTTATCGGCCACCCTGACTGAATCTAAAGTCAGGAAGGGTAAACTCACCCGCAAGGGTGATAAAAAGAAGGTGACTGATTCTGGAAAAGACAAGAAAAAGGGTAAGGGTAAGGAAGGTGAGACGACAAAGAAGTCGAGGAAGCGGAAGGATGCTCAGAATTTCGCTGTTACGGCACAGACTGATCAGAACCCACCGGCTCAGCCTCCTGCGAAGAAGGCGTATGCAGGTACCGCACCTCATTGTGCTCGCTGCAACGGTCATCATGTTGCACAACAAGCTTGTAAGCAATGTACGACGTGTGGTAAGCTTGGGCATTTGGCCAATATTTATCGTCTGGGACAGAGTCAGGCTGCTCAGGTTTAAGCTCCGGTTCAGGGGAATGCTGCGAGATTCCCACCGGATTCATGTTTCAACTGTGGAGAGTTTGGTCACTTCCGCAACAACTGTCCAAGACTGGTGAATGCAAACCCGAATGCAAACGTCAACGTCAATGTGAATCCAGCACGAGGACGAGTGTATAACATCAATGAGGCAATCAACGATGCAGCAACGAACGATTAGTATTTTGTATTTCCTCTGGTTGTTATCTTTTAACATTTAAAGACAATGCGGTTGTTACATAAATAAAAAATTTGTGGTTTTTATTTTTGTGAACCAATGCAATTGTATGAATGTTTGATGCAACCTTATAATGTCAATACAAAAATAAACCACTCGTGTGGTTTTGTCATTTTTTCTATGATCACTTGTGATCTCCCCAAGAACCTTAACCGCCCGTTTCTTTTAAGAAACAAAAACCTCAGAGTTATTGAAGAAAAGGATATGTTGCTTTCATAGCACATGTCACCGAGAAGAAAGACAAGCGCAAGAGTATACAGGATATTCCGATTGTTCGGGATTATCCAGAGGTGTTTCCTGACGAACTGTCTGGTTTACCTCCAGTTCGTCAAGTCCAGTTTCATTTTGACCTTGTACCCAATGCCAACCCGATTGCGAAAGCACCTTATCGTCTTGCACCATCAGAGATGCAAGAGTTATCGAAACAGCTTCAAGAGTTATCGGATAAAGGATTCATCCGTCCGAGCTTTTCACCTTGGGGAGCCCCTGTCCTCTTCGTGAAAAAGAAAGATGGGTCTTTTCGAATGTGTATCGATTATCGTGGGCTTGATAAGTTTACCGTCAAGAATCGATATCCCCTACCTCCAATTGATGATTTCTTTGATCAGTTGCAAGGTGCTTCATGCTTTTCAAAGATCGACCTGCGTTCTGGGTATCATCAACTTCATGTTCTCGAAGAAGATATTCCCAAAACTGCTTTCCGCACAAGATATGGGCATTATGAGTTCTCTGTCATGCCTCTTGGTTTGACAAATGCTCCAGCCATCTTTATGGACTTAATGAATAGGGTCTATAAACCTTATTTAGACAAGTTCATCATTGTGTTCATCGACGATATTTTTGTCTATTCGAAGTCTCGAGCCGAGCACGAGCAACACCTTCGCTTAACATTGGAACTCCTGAAGAAGGAACAACTTTTTGCTAAATTCTCCAAGTGTGAATTCTGGCTTAAAGAAGTTCAATTCTTGGGTCATATAGTCAATGAGCAGGGTATTCATGTGGATTCATCCAAGATTGTTGCTATTAAAGACTGGAATACACCAACAACACCAACAGAGATTTGATCTTCTCTTGGTCTTGCTGGATATTATCGTCAATTCATTTCAACTTCTCAAAAACCGCGGTTCCACTCACTGCTTTGACTCAAAAAAATAAGCCTTTTGAGTGGGGACCCAAACAAGAAGAAGCGTTCCAAACGCTATTTAATCTTCAAACTCGTGTTCTTCAAGCTCAGCAATTTTGTGTTTCACAAAATTTGATGGGTACGGAATTACCACATTAGCTTGAGCTTAAACTCGAAACGAAGGATGATGGGTTGCTCTATTTCGAGGATCGTTTGTGGATTCCAAAACAAGACGATCTTCGCACCTTGGTAATGGACGAATCTCGCAAGTCTCGATATTCTATCCATCCTGGTGCTGATAAAGTGTACAAGGATCTTCGTACTCAGTGCTAGTGGCCTGGTATGAAAAAGGATGTTGCCTTGTATGTATCAAAATGCCTAACTTGTCTTAAAGTCAAGGCTGAACATCAACAACCTTCTGGTTTGCTTGTACAACCAGAGATACCGGTTTGGAAGTGGGAGATCCTTGCGATGGATCTCATCACTAAGCTACCGCGTATATCTAAAGGTCAAGATGCTATTTGGGTTGTTATCGGTCGATTAACGAAATCAGCTCATTTTATTCCAATTCGCGAGGATCTATTTGCTGATAAACTTGCAAAGATTTATGTTGATGAGGTTGTATCACGACATGGTGTGCCTTTGGATATCATTTCTAATCGTGATGCTCGATTTTCATCTCATTTTTGGAAGACCATGCAATCTACTTTGGGAACCAAACTGAATCTAAGCACTGCTTATCATCCCCAAACAAATAGTCAATCTGAGCGAACGATTCAAACTTTGGAGGATATGATTAGAGCTACCTCCAGAGCTTGGGATATTCACCTGACTTTTCACATGTCCAATTTGCGAAAATGTTTAGCTGACGCTGATCTTCACATTCCTCTCGACGAGATCCGAATCGATGAAATGATGCACTTTATCGAGAAACCCGTGGAGATCATGGACCGTACTTTCAAACAGTTGAAGAACAAACGGATTCGATTGGTAAAAATTCGCTGGGAATCCAAACGTGGCCCAGAGTTTACTTGGGAACGTGAGGACCAGATGAAGGAGAAATATCCGCATTTGTTTTCACAAGCTTCCTCTGGTTAAAAATTTCGGGACGAAATTTCCTGAAGTAGGGGAGACTGTGACAACTGTGTTCTGTAGTCGTGGTTCAATATAAAACAATGTGATTTGGTGTTATTATATGTGTTTTTGTGTTATTATGTGTGTATTTGTGTTTGGTGATTTTGCAATTTAATTAGATTCCGATTTCAAGCTCTAAATCGCTTCTGGAAGGTTATACGCGCACTGATGCGTAAATATAACCAGTTTAATGCAACAAACACTCCAGAATAGTGAAATAGGCTTAACATACCTTAAATAACATCCACATAACTTTGAAATAAGTTTTGGATGGTTTGGTGTGTTGAAATCAAGTTTGTTCGATCGCAGGGACTATTTGTGTCAAACTGTGAAACTATACCGATTTTTATAGTAACGAACATTCCGGAACTTGAATCTAAGTTAAACATACCGTAAATATCCTTTAAATAGCTTAGAAATAGGCTTTGAGGGGTTCGGTATGCTAAAATAAACTTTATTGATCAATAGGGACTAAAAGCGTCAAAAAGTGCACAAGTTTGCATTTTCGCGCATATCTTACATTCTGAATATATCCGGACATCCAAAAAAATTATGTAAGCACTAAAATATTTTATTATAGTGTTTGGCATAAGAAAATTCCATTCGTCGCTTGATTTGGATCGTTTTTGCGTCCGTTACAACTTCCGCCGTAATTAAGCGAATAACGCAACCGTACGACCAAACGAACCGACATCTGAGATGTTTTTGAGCATATTTTAAGTTCCCTCTACTTTAACTTTATTTTAGATCCTTGAAATGGGGTTAACGGGGCTTAAAAGTGCCAAAAAAAAAATCAAGTTTTACAAGTGTAAGGACCATTTTTGAAATTTCTGGCAGATTCAATGAACCTAGTCCATTTTGAAGTATTGATGGTTTTCACCCATGGTTTTGCAAAACCATGGGCTGGTATTCAATGAACATAGTCCACATTAGGGGCTCCCATGGTTTTAGAAAACCATGGGCACACATGTAAGGTCCAGATCAAAGCTCAGTTTTCGAGGAACGATCTTAACGGTTCTAGAAATCCTATATATACCCCATCCATTTCACTTCAAAACCCACAATTTGAAATCTGATTTATGCTCTCTAAGTGGAAGTATATGCTTCCTACCTGAGAGAAAAATCGGAATCAAATCTTGCGGGGACCTTCTGTAAGTATTCTTTCGTTCTTTTCATTCGTTTTATCGTTAAAATCAAACTGTGTTTGACTTTCTACTTTGACCAGTTTATGGTCAACACGAAGTTCGTTTGAACTTCATAACGTGAGCGTAATCACGATAGTTAGAGTCCTTAGTGACTATACCTACTGATTTCCACGTTATCTAGGCTCAGTGACGAGTCGTAGTTTCGGCCAAAATGCGTTTTCTCGCGTATTTTGTAACCAAACTACTCTAGGATATCAAAACCGTTTGTTTTGATATCAAAACCTGTTTTCTAACTTAACTAAACATGTTCTAGCATGTTTAGCTCGTCACTTTTTAGATTAGTGCTTATGTAAAGTCGTAAGTCAAGCGGACTAAACACCCGCTTAGACTTTCGAGCACGACCCGTTTGGTCGATCATTAGGATCCGACCAAACATGTTTAGTAACCATAGTAGCATAGGGAATAACCTTCCGAGGTTATACCTTATGGTCACCTAGTTTTAAGTAGTTTTATGATAAGTAGTTTATATGCCTTAGGTAAATTACCAAAATACCCTTTTCATGCATAATTGGTAATTAAGCATATGTAACCTAAGCTTTTGCCACGTAACTGATTATGTAACATATTTAAACATAAAGAGGCATATAATACTTGTCATAGGACTAGTTAGACGTCTCGAACGCGCTTTTGCGCGCACGACGCGTTAAAGTAGCGTAAGCTACCTTAATGGGTCACGATGGGTCGAAAGCACTTAGGTTAGGTTCCGATTTAGGATGTAGGCTTTGTCAAACCATATCACATGTGTTCCAACACTCATTTGGTTTACAAGACCTCATTCTGTCCGATCGTCCGATTTAGGCGTCTATTGTTTGACTAGTGGTTCGATTACTAGGTGCTACTTGATTTCTCTGGTTTGCTTAAGTTTGCTTGAGTTCTATTGATCGAGGATACTTTGCACTTCATGTGAGTACATAGTTCCCCTATTTTACTGTTTTCAAATGTTTTGGGGTGATTCATATGTACGAAATGTTTTCAAGGTTTAAACTATGATTTCAAAAACGATTAAAACGATTTTTACTAAACTAATAACGATTTCAATAATGTGAACGAAACTTGATGGCTGTAGTTACATAACAAATGACATTCATTAGCATTGATCAAGCCGACCAGTATTAGGTTATGGTACCATAGGATCTGACAAATCTCGTTATTGCACTGCACCCATGGTTATGTGTGGGGGTTGTGGGTAGCGACTGAATCTGATGTTTGTTAACTTACCCTTTGGTGGTTTGTTAATTCGAGAAGCGAGAAGCGAGGTGATCGAGTCATGAAGGTTTGAATGTTGTTAGCGAGACGACCATAAATAAGTTTTCACAATTAAAACGAGGATGATTTTAAACGATTTAAACGAGTTAACGATTTGGAAACGATTTGAAAACGATTTGAACAAGTTATACGAATTGGATAAACGATTGGTTTTTGGTTAGTGTATAGATAACAGGACGGGGTAATATGGTGAAAGCATGGTAGATACGCCGCTCGTACTTCTTATATATAAGTGTTTTCAATATATTACATACCGTGGCGTTATTTAGTTCACTTTGGTAAACGATTTCGAAACGATGTCACACAAACGATGTTTTCTAAAGGTTATAAACCATACGAGTTTTTAACGAATTTTTACAAGATGTTTTACAAGTTGGTTTTCTAAAACAAATGTTTTTGGGTTAAGAAGCATGGCTATGGGATTTTACAAACTATAACCCACTTGATTTGAGTTGGTTAACTATGTTGCAATACACTTTTCAAAACAAGGTTTGTATTTTGACTCTTGTAGTCTAATAAAGTACTGCAACATATAAACGAGCCATGATTCTGATACTCTTATAAAACCTATGTACTCGCCAGCATTTCTTTGCTGACTAAGTTTTTACATATGTTTCAGGTGTTGATGCTTGATTGATTTCTAGGATGCATGCGTCACATAGGATCTGGACAAGGCCTTAGTGACATAACAACTATGATAGACGATATAAAACTAGTTTGTTCTATGTGTTAAGACAAATGAAATGATTAATTTTATCAATAAAACAAAACTATTTTGTATCCATGGTTGTGAAACAATAGCTTCTGTTGCAACACTCCCCGACGTTTCTGCCACGGTTTGTTGTCCTACGTGGTCGGGGTGTGACATGTTTGGGTGTAGCGAGCCCCACCCCTGAGTCCGCAGGATGGACCATGTGGTGACTATGTCTTCCAGCCGAAGCCCGATGCGAAATCTGCTAGGTTTGAGTCTTCCTGCATCACTTCACACATATCAATGGCGTTGCAAACCATTGGTGATCTCTTTTTCCTTATTGCTACATACCAGGGACTTACATACATACTTACAACATTTTTCAAAGGTTTATACATACACACAAACAAGCATATGAACTCGCTCAACTTTTGTTGATGTTTTCAAACTACATGTATTTCAGGAAATTTTAATGGATCTGGCGGGCGTTGGAAGTTTTTATGCTGCGTTAAGAATAAAGATGTCATCCATGGCCTTTGAGTTTGGACGGTGTGTCTTATTCCTGGACGAGACATGTCTTTCAAACTTTGGTATTATTCAATATATTTTGACGAGTCCTTAATGAACTCAAAAACAATTTGTACGATTTGTAAAAATTGAATTTGGTGTCTACGTTTTAAAACAATGTTATTATGTTTTGAACTTATTTTATGGATAATAAATCTATGGTTTTATCATATAGTTGATGTTATGATTGAATGCAATGATATTAAGAAAGTCACACCATAATCACGCTTCAGCAAAAGTCAGGGTGTGACACATACAAAGCCATTTCGGAAATTATAGAGAATCAGTAGTGGTGGTGGCTGTAAATAAGCACTTGTCAAGCCATCAAACATCCAATATATAATAGTTGTAATGTCAGGAAACAAAAAAACGAATAGAAAAAGTTAAAGATGTATCTGAGTAAAAAGATGTAATCAAGGGTTAAAGTTGTTGGTATCATCGATTTTTTCATCAAACCAGACAATTGGCCCTTCAATTTCCCAAGCCTTTCTATCAGTTCCCCCTTCACGATATGAATCCCTGCCTGTGAATACCTGAATATGATTCAGTTATGGATTTGTGAAGGGTTTCTACTGCATCACCAACAACATGTTCAGTTATATATTTTCCACACATTCAAGTACTTACGTTCCATCAACCAATTTTTTGAAGTAAAGATACTCAAGAACAGTTAATTCCTCAACCAAGAGAGTATTCACATTGACTGACATATTCCCAAGCACAAAGCCTGAGACGAACATATAATAAGAATACAACAATAATAGTAATAATAATAACAATAACAATATTGTTAATAACACATGTTAGTGAAGACTTACCAGATATAGTTCATGATATCGATCAACCTATGTTTCTCAATTATGAGCGTCAAGCTGAAGGTTCTAGCGTCCCTTTCCATTCTGCACCAGGCTTCAATGTATTCGGCTTTTCAATTATAGCGGTCTCCACACCACTAACACACGAACAAAACGCCATTTTGTTACTTATGTTCTACTTTGAATACAAAATAACCAATGCCGGCAAAAACCCAAATAGCTACGAAACTAGCCAAGCATGTTTGAAACTCACCCAAAGTTTATTCAAAACAATCTCAAGCCAATTTGCACAATCAGTACTGAGAAATCATTTCCTCTTTATAGAGGTTTTTCTTAAATTATTATAGCATGCAGAAAGTAAGTAACAAAACATATCTTAAAGGGTACGTCTTCCCTTTGGGTTCAGAGAATAGTATTGTAAGGGTCTTCCCAAGGTTGTAGGAGAGATTGCACTTCTTGTAAAAGATTGTTGCCATTGCCAGCATAACTATGGTATGAAACTGTTTATTTGTCCCCTAATAAACCACATAATTAGAATGGGAACTTATTTTTAAACGGGTTCTTGGCTTGCGTAATGGGTCAAACTTGTTCGTAAGTAAACATTAAAAAATGTAAATTTGGAAAATAAAAACTCAAATGTACCTGGTTGCTTTCTTGGCTTGCGCAATGGAACAAACTTGGCACCAATAGCCAAACCAATTGGACAGCCAAATATAAAATTCGTTGTTCTTCGCCTGCAACAAACAATTGTCTGATGAGAATGAAAATCAATCCACGCACATATATGACACGAAAAGTAAGAATAAAATTTAGTTAGATAAAAGGGACTCAAAATAACACCATATAGATAAGAAAAGGAACCTGCTTACAATCAACTGGATGAACGATAAAGAAGACTCAAAATAACACCAAATCTATGGAAAACGAACCTGCTTGCAATCGATTGGAAGAATGATCAGCTCTCTAAAGGACCTATTGTCAACAAAGACATCACAATTTTAAGGATTTAAATAGAGAATGATGGATGAAACATTGCTTAAGCTTAAACAATAATCTGTACTATAACCTTTCTGGTATACCAAATCATCACTCCCAATTGTTGAACTGTAATAGTGTCAGCAAACAACGTCACCTCTGACAATTGCTTAAAATCTACTTCAATACGTGAATTTAATCGGAAAACCTAAAGATGAACATATGATAGAGAACATCAAACAGGAAGCGACATTATCAAACATGAATCGATATTTGAAGAACTGTTACCTATTTATTGAATCGTTTGGAGAAGACAGTGATGGATCCCATCTTTCAAAAAGCACCAAATCTTGAAAAATACAACAGAAGCACTCAAGAAACGAATATAGGCATTGATGAATGCATAAGTTAGAAATCACTGAAACCCTAAGAAGAGGCGTCGGCTAAGTCTTCCAGACACCAACAACGCCGCAAAAAGAAAACTGAAAACACGGATACATACCTTATACGCCGCATAATAAGGACTGGTTGCTTCCACTTACGATTGAAGATGAAGAAATCTAGGGTTCAGGAGATTGTAAATAACATATTAAAGATCGATAGATGATATCTAGAGTTTAAGGAAGAAATAGATAGTGTTTAACAATGACAAAGAAAAATCAAAGAGGGAAAAGAAAAATAACATACGTATGTTTTTCGAAGATCAATCGATGAAGAAAGAAGAACCGGATGCAGGAGATGGGTAGTAGGGTTTTGGAGTGGAGTGAAGCGTATTAAAGAAGCTAAGGAGGAGGGTTTTGGCGGAAAAAACAAAAAAAAAGTGGTCTAAGCAAATGCCACGTGGCAAAGATTGTTTTGCTTTATTAGAAATAGTAGATGAAAATCTTTTTGTACACGTGTCACTCTCTGGTGCCTCCTCCCTTTTAATAATAGTATTATATATTGATTTTATACACAAAATATAATATAATATTAATTAATATAGTTAGAGATAAACGTCTAAATTCAAATTTAATTTCTTCCTATACTAATAAATGAAAATCTTTTTGTACACGTGTCACTCTCTGGTGGCTCCTCCCTTTTAATAATAGTATTATATATTAATTTTATACAAAAAATATAATATAATATTAATTAATATAGTTATAGATAAACGTCTAAATTCAAATTTAATTAATAATTATCTATAACAAATAGAAATGTATCAAATAATATAATAAGTATAATATTATTTAATATAGTTAGACATCAAACGTATAATTTCAAATATAATTAATAGTAAATTACTTTTTGAGTTCCTATGTTTTAATGGTTTTAACCACTTGAATAAAAAAATCAAAAAGTTTAACACCTTGAGTCTCTAACCGCTCATTAACACCCTCTGTAAAAAATTCAAAAAACCTTTTGTAAGGTTGATTTGCTGGGATTGAACCCTATCAGAAGAACAAATAATGAAAGCCAAAACTGGGTCACAACAGTGGATACATCATAAGAAGATAGCAGTAGTTTAGTGTATCACTTGTATTGTATAGAATCAGTGGTTAAGATTAGCAGTGTTTAGCCAGCAGTAGTTATATGTAACAGTGGTTAAAGGTTGTTAGATTGTTAGATGTCACTTTCATGGTGACGTCAGCTAAGATGCTTCAGTGGTTTGATCTGCCTATAAATGTAACAGTACCCTGTACTGTTCCATTTGATTGACTGAGTGAGTTCTTCTCCTCATATCCAATCCCTTTATCTTGTGCAATCAACCATGGAGTATCAGGCTAAGGGGGAGTTTAGTTTGTAAGCTTGCTTTGTAATCTTTTGATTTGCTTTGTAACCTTTTGACTGATGAAAAGCATGTGTTTATTAAAACTATTCTCCTTTGATTGTGTTTACAAAGTTTGTGTTCATTTCCGCTGCATAAATCATTGAATCATGTTTATTAATTGTTCATCTATCACAAACAAACACAATCATGAGAGCCTCCGATCCTAACATGAGTTCTCTAAGTTCTCACAACTCGTAGAAATTTTCATTTTACCCTAACCATATATATTTGTTAAGATAAAATATATTATTTGGATATAAACAATAATTACTAATAAAGTATCAAATCACATGTACAAGTAACGAAAATATAAGTGTTCTTTTGTTTTACTAAGGATTATATTTATCTAGATAGGTCATTTCATTAATAAGGATTATATACAAGTTTATAATTTACATTTTTCGTCATTCAACCCGTGTAATACACACAGGGTTGTAAGCTAGTATAGTAACAAAATAGAATTGAATGAATAGTAATATCACTAACGAATGATCAAATGGTATTGGGTACCAGTACCAGTATCAAATTTATCAAACCATGTGTATTTTCGGTGCAGGTTCGGCACCGGTATTCATCGGTTTATACCCTCAATTACCGTTGTCGTACCAGTACCGACCGGTACCGAGTCGTATCTTATCAGGTATATTCAGTACCGGTACCCACTTTTTGGGATTTCGGTAACAGTATTTTCGGTACCGATTGGTACGGAGCTCATCAAATCCTGTAGCAATGCAAGTAATTGCACCGTTTAGATTACTTTTCATACAATAGAATTGAATGAATAGTAACATCACTAAGGAATAAGCAAATGGTATCGGGTACCGCTACCGGTATCAAATTTACCAAACCGGGTATATTTTCGGTGCCGGTTCGGCACCGGTATTCATCGGTTTTTACCTTCAAATACCGGTGTCGTACCAGTACCGACTGGTACCGAGCCGTACCGTATCAGGTAAATTTGGGTACCGGTACCAGTATTTTCGGTACAGGTACCCACTTTTGGGGATTTCGGTAACAGTATTTTCGGTACCGATTGATACAGAGCTCATCAAATCCTGTAGCAATGTAGCAATACAAGTAATTGCACCGTTTAGATTACTTTTCATACAATAAAATTGAATGAATAGTAACATCACTGTAACACCTTGAAAAATTTCGTCCAATAATGTCTTGACACGTGTCATAAGGTTCCGTTATGTGAAAACATACTTTAGAGGGACTAAAAGTGACAAACAGTGAAAACTATGGAACGTAAGGGTCCAAAGTGTCAACAATGGATAAATAGGCTCTATGATAACCCCACATAATGTTTATAACCTTTAACGGATGGTTCATGGATCATACGACGCGGAAATTGCACAAAAGTGAAGTATTTCAAACTATAGGGGCCAAAAGTGTCAACATGTTTAATTTATACCTCTGAGTGAACTTTTGGCAGACCCGAAGCTTTGTATAGCTAAAATATACTCACTAGAATATGTGGTAAAAATTTCATGAAGTTTCGTCAACGTATGAGAAAGTTATGGCCAAAACCGTACTTAAAGGACTAAAAGCGTCAACGACGAATTCCATGGCTTTTCGGTTGAGCGCAAAGTTATCCGAGGACATTACCATGTTGGTAAAAGTCCTAAGGTCCTTAGAAACCAAGTTTGGGGGTTTACGGGTCGAGAAAAGTAGCCGAAACATCGCGTACAAGTTCAGGGGTCAAAGCTGTCAATATATGAAAGTTGTTGGCTGATCAGGAGGGTCAGGCGACCCGCCTGGGAAAGCCCAAGCGGGCCGCGTGGGTTGCCCAGCGACAGAATTCGCAAAATGGATGGATTGAGTCCGAATTTGAGTTGTTTACAGCTCACTTGCACCTCCAAATGACCCAATAACATGCCTTGCATGGCTACTACTACAGTGACCTCGAATTTATGGCTTTAAATCAGATTTTGATCACATTTCTTGGACATTCTCAAAGTAAACAAGTGCTCTCAACATTCAAGAACTTCAAGGCAGCTTCCTGGAGACAATCTGAGCAACAAGGCCGACTCCTAGTGATTTTTAAACATCTATAGGACCTTTGTAAGCTTTCAATTCGTTCTTTAATCCATTCTTGTTGTGATTATTGATAAAAGTCAAACTGGGTGTTCATAACCTTTGACTTTCCGATTAAACGGATTTCTTTCAGTCATTTCTCGAATTGAAACTTGTTATAGATTGGTATTTATGTGGGAAACAAACCCTCTAAAGGGCACTATCTGAATCCCACTATATGCATGCTAATTGTCGAGTCAAACATGTTCTAAAAAGTCAACAGAATTGATTTTCGCAAAAATAAGCTTGAATGTTAATATATTAGACATGCAATCTGATTGATCATTATAAATAACTTGTAACACATATAAGAATGTGTTTTAATCATCATCAACTCGACAATCTATAGTATAGCCACGAATCGGAACCGAAAGTCTTGTAAAACGATTATTTCGTAGACTATCGATTCGGATTCGTACATGCATGTTCGAGATCTGTACGGGAAAGTATTTTTGACTATTTTTATTTTAGTTAAACTTTCTGGAACTTTCTTTGATTGAGTCTATGCTTAGCCTATTCGAATGCATGTTTCCGATTTATACATAAAGTTGACTATTTTGCCCTTTTTGATTTAAAACGGGATTTTTGGAAAAGTGAAAGGATAGAAATCTTTATTTCTAATATATAAACTTGCACCGAAAATTTCGGATCAGTTGGTGGTCCAGATTGTGAGTTATGGCCATTAGCGTAAAACTATATTATAAATTTACATAAACGGTCCTTTTCGCATAGAACCCGTTTCTGGCCACGTTTTGATACGAAACTCTTTACCAACAGAAGTAATATAATATTCTGGGAATTTTGATGATTTTTAATTAATTTTTGGCTGAACGGATCCTAGATCGCCTAGTCATTTCGGCTTATGTCGGTTTTGACCATTTTAGCCATAAAATGAGTTTTACACATCCTTTTGACCCGAAACCTTTTTCTACTGATTTTATATGATGAATAAATTATTTTAAGTATTCTGGAAATATAAAAATCTCAGATTTAATTTGAAAACCCGAAAACGCCCTTAAATCGCATATTTAGCGTTTTAAGCGCATAGTAAGCGTTACACTTATTTTAAACATATAAGACCTATACCTACTGATGTGTTTAGCATAATTTCATATAATAACAGTAAGTATAAGTATATAATCTCAGATTTCCAGTTTTGGCATTTTTAGCCCTTGTGAAATTACTAAAATACCCCTACGGTGCATAGTTTGGTTTTAAATGATAAATTTGATATATGGGTTATACCCTACTGATATAATATGTTATATTAAGTATATTTACTGTATGAACCAGACCCGAAACTCAGATTTCTAATTTTACTCTTTTATTATCTTTTAAATGACCAAAATGCCCTTCTAAGGCATAAATTGAGTTTAAAATTATTCCGGGCAATATAGAACATAACTTACTGATATAATATCATATTTTAAGCATATTATCTCAGGGAACTTGCATTTGAATCATTGGTCTACCCGTATCGCCCTTTTCGCGTTCGGTTCGGTTTACGTAACTAGTTTGCGTAAATTGACCGAAACGGGTCAAACGATATCATTTTTATTTCAAAATCCAGAATGTATTTAGTATACCCATATTATACAAGTATTCAAACTTGTCGGGTCTAAATCACATTCTATCCGGTCTTTCGCTTAATCGTGCGTAAACCGTATCATTCCTAAAAACTAACCGGTCAAAGCTTAAGCTTAAATAAAAGGCCGTTAGGAATCTAATAGGTTAATTATAAACCTTTGTTCCAGATTAGGAGGCCCGGTAAAAGCTACCAACACTTATCATTTGTGACTTATACTTGCTCAGGTAAATACATTTTGACTTATTTTCCCTATACGGGCTTGGGGTACGGTATTTAAAATACCGCTTGATCGGGCGCACAAGTCCTGCGCCTTATAGGTGTACAGTCTTGAATAGCTTGTGCGACTTCGTTTAAACAGTTTTGTCTTACTTAAAGGCTTTGGGGGGTTATTGACCGTGTCCCGGATATCCTTGGCATTGTCTTACGAGATGGCCACGACCAGAGCACGGGGTGTAGGCGTACACCCGACGTGTATAACTCTTTAATGTGGTGTGTCATTTAATCTCTAGCCCGGACAGTAGATCCCGGGCCACCAGAGATACGAGTGCATGTAAATCGTTCACAAGTTTATATTATATAATTATCCCAAGTTAATCATATATTTATGCCTTGTGCATTTAAATAAATTTTAAATCATTTTCAAAATGAGTCGGTTGATTTGTATTTACCAGTGTAAACTGGCGTATTTTTCCCAAAAGGTTAAGTGCAGGTACTATACGGAAATAGGCTGGTTGTTTCCTAAGAGCGTCCACTATAGTCTCGCAAGCTCGGACGACATTATATCTGTTGAACTATTTATATCTTATTTTATTCGATCCGCCTGTGGATCCGTTTCAACTACTGTGATATTTATTATTGCAAATCATTTAAAAGTTGAAATGTATCTATTCTGCTTCCGCTGTGCATTATTATATTGTGTGGTTTGTCTATGACGACGCCAACTACGTCACTGTACCCCACACTGGGCCCACCGGTGACACGTGGAAATCGGGGTGTGACAGGTTGGTATCAGAGCCAACGCTGAGTGAATTAAACACTATCCTTTGTGTTTAATCTCAGTTACACAATTGCACATTCCTCGATTTTCGAGTCTAGACAAAGAACTTAGGAAATGTTCAACATTTCGTTTAATTTATTTTTATTATTTTGCATTGTCTTATATATTTTGTTGTGCAACTTGTTTGACTTTTGACAGGATCACTATGCCGCCCCGTATGAGAGGTCGAGGAGGATTTGCTACTACCCACGACCATGAGGCAGGGCCCTCACATAGGCGAGCACCATCCGCCACGCACAACACAGCCGCCAACGACCTTTGGAGGTCTTTCGCCGAGCCTGCTAGACACTCGGTATCCGCCAGCACTTCACCGTCATTACCCCACTCGTTTGGGCCCCACTCGGAGAATGGGCCCCATGGTTCGCATGGATCCTACATACCTTTGCATCAGTCACCGCACCAGTATCCAGCACCTGTCTACCAGGGTTTATATGACCCTAATGCTTTTGGGGATGAGCCAGTGGGCCATAACCCACTTGGACCGGAGGACCACTTTTCTGGTGGTCACGAGATGGACGTCGACGAGGATACGGACCCCTCGCTACCGCCATCAGGTACGCCTAACCATCCGATTGAGATATCGGATGGGTCGCCATTTAGGGGATCACCCTACAATGGTGGGGACAGCTTCCAGGAGAGATTTAAGCAGCATGATTGGTATTTCACCCCCAGCCACAACTCTCCGATGCTTCAGTCTCACCAGGTTTCACCGGTGCACTCGCAGCACCACTCGCAGCAGCATCAGCTCCAGCAGCAGCCTCCTCTACCGCAGGACCTATCTGAGGCCCTGTGGCGTGACGTGATCACTCCGTCACCACCGCCGCCACCAGTTTTACCTCCTCCGCCTCAGAGGCCTAGGAGGAATGCGCGTATGTCTACGCGCGGAGGGATTCGCATAGGCACCCCTCCACATGTTGGTAGCAGCCGCTACACATCTCTTCCTGGGGAGTCCGAGACAGGGGAGTCTCAGCATCCCGTATCGGAGGTTACTTCTGTACCGATCCCGCCTCTGCCGCCGCAGAACTTTGGAGAGCCGATTCCGGCTTATGCTAGTGCCGCTCAGTTCAACCCGTTCGAGCATGTATTCCCTCAGGGTTATGATTACACGGGAGACCCTTACTGGCAAGCTGTGAACTACAGCTCACTCCCACCCAGTGGTCCGTTGGGAGACACTTGGACTGCTGGGCAGTCTACTTTTGGGTATCCTCCGGGTTACCAGCAGCCACCGCAGCCGCAGCCGTACCAGCCGCCGCAGCCGCAGCAGTACCAGCCACCGCCACCGGCGCCTATGATGTCGCCGCCGCAGGTTCAGGAGATCCTGCATGGGATTGATAGCATGCGACGTGAGTTTCAACACGAGATGCGAGCTGATCGCCGTCGCACCAGTGGCATGTTCAAGAAGGTATTTGACCTGCTCAAGGGTAAGAGCAAGAGGGATCATTGAATCCTTCGATTTTTGTCTCATGTACTCATGTCCCTGTGTGGACATCTATCCTTGTACTCTACCCCTGCGTGGGTATATCTATCTTATTCTACCCCTGCGTGGGTATGCTGTTCTGTTGACCCCTGCGTGGGTTTGCTTTATTTTATTTTGTTATTGTTGTTACTTGTTTAGCCCCTGCGCGGGCATGTTATTCATGTTATTCATGTTATTCATGTTATCCATGTTATTTCAAAGTCCCGTTTAGGGCAAACATGTACTGGTATTTTATTTGAAATTTGAAATGGTTAGTTTGAATTTATCATTTTATTTATATGCATGAATAATATAAAATAATGGAAAATATCAATTTTTATTTGATTTGCCATTTATAAGAATCTTAGTAAGGTATAACCTAGCTTGCATGCCTTATTAACAGGCCTGGCCATGATGGTAAAACCTGGTTGAAAGGATTCAACTCCTTGTTAACATCTGAGAACATGTTAACATTCTGGGCTAAGCGTGATCTGTAGAATCACACAAGCCACCCTTTTTAATAAATTATCTACAGATTCTATCTGTATACAAGTCTATTAGTGACTTGATACCTACGGGTTATGACTATGTCATATAGTGGCAGTTGTGGTTTATAACTCCCTGCCAAGAAATGAATTATTTACAGATTATATCTGTATACAAGTCTATTAATGACTTGATACCTACGGGTTGTGACTATGTCATATAGTGGCAGTTGTGGTCTATGACTCCCTGCCTAGTAAAGAATTATCTACAGATTATATCTGTACACGAGTCTGTTTATGACTTGATACCTACGGGTTATAACTATGTTATATAAAGACAGTTGTGGTTTATGACTCTCTGTCTAGTAAAGGATTATTTGTTTAATTATACAATTTATAATCCTATAAAAATCTAAATTTATAATTTAGTAATTGTCCATGTGACTAGGCCTATGGTGCCAATATATATATTTTCATTCCTGGATTGCTAATAAGAGCCTGAATGAAATTTATTAAATTAACTGCTAAGGTTTTTGATACCATGGTTAATAAATCGTCTAGGACGGTAACACTGTTAGGTTCTAAATTAGACCTTGTCCTTTATTGTAGCTTAAAGCTACGATGGCCAAATCGGAAGAAACCAACAGTCATTCTGGGGAACGCTCAGATAATGCAAAAATTCACGTTACCGGTGCAGAGTTGCAAGCACTGATAGATAATGCTGTCGCCAAGGCTATGGATAGGCAGTTCAAGGAATCTAGTGGTACTCAGAGTAGAACCCGCACAGTGACGCACGCAAAGCCCAAGACTCATTCTGAGGCTCATAGTAAGCCGCCATCTAAAAAGAGTGAGCCGAAGAAAGCTGAGGATGATAATCATTCCTCCAACCACAGCAGCATCCCAAAGCAGGAGATTAAGCTGAGACATGACACGTACAGCAGGTCCTGTACGTACAAGTATTTTGTATCTTGCAAGCCCAGAGATTTCACTGGGGAAAAGGGAGCCGTCGATTGCATGACGTGGATTGACGAGATGGATACTGTGGTTGATATCAGCGGGTGTGCTGATAGGGACGTCGTGAAGTACGTGTCCCAGTCATTCAAAGGAGATGCGTTAGCATGGTGGAAGTCACTCCTACAAGCTGCCGGTAAGGCCACACTGTACGGTTTGTCATGGGAACAGTTTGTGGCCCTGATTAAAGAGAACTTCTGTCCGCAGCACGAGGTCGAGCGAATTGAATCGGATTTTGTATCCTTAGTTATGAAGAACCTCGATTGTCAAGCGTATCTTACTACGTTCAACACGTTGTCTCGTTTAGTGCCTTACTTGGTGACCCCGGAGCCGCGTAGGATTGCTCGATTTATTGGGGGTCTGGCACCGGAGATAAAGGCGAGTGTTAAAGCTTCAAGGCCTACAACATTTCGATCCGTAGCGGATCTATCCCTCTCCCTCACTCAAGACGTGGTAAGATTGAGAGCTATGAAGAGCTCTGAGGAGAACAAACGGAAACGTGAGGATGACACCTCACGAAGATCTGAAAAGCGACATAGAGGGAACAACGACCACAGGAAAGGGTCGGGGTCTAGGAAAAGTGATCATCAGTCGGGTGAGAAACCCAGATGCAAGATCTGCAGGAGACACCACTTTGGGAGGTGTCGGTTAGAAACAAAATCCCAGTCTTCGGAGAAACGATGTGGAATCTGCAAGTCCACAGATCATAAAGCTGTGGATTGCAAGAAAATGAAGGATGCAACTTGTTTTGGTTGCAACGAAAAAGGTCACATTCGGCCCAACTGCCCAAAGTTTGCAAAGAAGGCCGAGGAAGGGAAAAAGACTAATGCGAGAGTCTTCAGAATGGACGCAAAGGAAGCAGTCCTTGACGATAACGTCATTACCGGTACGTTTCTTATAAATGATGTTTTTGCTAGAGTTTTGTTTGATTCGGGGGCTGATAAGTCGTTTGTAGATGATAAGTTTTGTAAACTGTTTGAACCTTCCTGTTAAAACCTTAAGTGTGAAATATGAGGTGGAATTAGCCGATGGAACCTTAGAAACCGCCTCGACTGTTCTAGATGGATGTGTTATGTCCATTAGGAATCATTCTTTCCCGTTATCCTTGCTTCCCTTTAAGCTAGCTGGATTCGACATAGTGATAGGCATGGATTGGTTGTCAAGTAACCAAGCCCAGATTCTGTGCAATAGAAAGCAAGTAATAGTTAAGACTCCGTCTGGTGAGTCACTTACTATTCAAGGAGATACTCAGCATGGGTTGCCCGAGCAAGTGTCCATGCTCAAGGCATCCAGATGCATGCAGAAGGGATGTGTCATTTTATATGGCACAAGTCACCATTGATGAGCCGAAGCCGAAGATTGAGGATATCCCTGTTATCTCGGAATATCCTGAAGTATTCCCTGAAGAGTTACCTGGTTTGCCACCAGATAGGCAAGTAGAATTTCGGATAGATATCATACCAGGCG